>NC_142095.1:40004070-40307101 GCF_054644295.1 Miniopterus natalensis
CAACAGCAAAAACAACAATTATATATGCATGTGTGCATCTATGTATACATGTATATCCATGCTTTTATACACAAAAAGATCTATAAACTGTTTAATGATGATTATCTGTGAAGGATGAGATTTGAGGGAGATTTTACCGTATTTTTATATTGTGTGAATTGTTCACAGTATGTAAGTATGGCCTTTGGGATTAAAATAAAAGGCTATTTGAAAAAGCTTACCCATCACACGGCACTTTCCCTTCCAACCCACTCCTGATGATTTCTAGTCCTCCCCTTAATATAGTTCCACAGGAACCTAATGAAGAGCAAAGAAAGCTCCTGGTGGATAAATCCTGACTAATACATTTCATAAACAGTGCTTCAAATCTTGTATCAATGAAAGCAGCTCTTTATATTGCAAAAATGGCCCAGTCTGACAGCAGAGTCTTCCTTGGAAAACATTTAATGCCCCTGATCTTCCAGTTGCTGCCCTTGGGGCCCTTCTTTCCTCCTGCTCCATCTCAGCCAGAGTGGAACAGGACAAGCGCAGCTTATTGCTGACCAGTTGTTGGGACACAGAGCTCTCTGCCCCCAAATGATTTTTAAAAGCTTCTAAATCTGGGTCATGCTACTTTTCCTCAGCAATAATATGCAGACTCCCTCTAATCTTTCTCACGCAATAGGAAAAAAAGAAAGAAAAAAGAAAAAAATTCAATAAGAACCTTCTACTCTGATGATCACTGGGAGAGAGAGGGACAGAGGGATGGGAAAGAAAGAAAAGGGGAGCACGGAAGGGTTCAATCCAAATGGGCAAAGTTGAAGGAGGCTTTCAGGGACAAAGTCACAGCCCTCAAGCTAACATTTCAAAAAGAACACCCACTTTGGCCTTCCATTAATTAACTGGAAAACAAATACCCAGGTTTCCAGTGGTAAGACTCCTTTCTTATGATGCTATTTAATCCTATTTGTGTCTTTAATTGACAGGTACAACAGCAAATGCAAAGAAAACACATAGTTTTTGTCCCAGAAAGTGCCCTGATTATTTCCAGCAACTATGTCAGAGCACATCCACAAGGCAGGCCTTATCCTACCTTCTCAGTCAACATATTGCTTGTAACAAAATATATAGCTGATTGGAAATCGCCACACTAGGAACAGGTATAAGCCAGATGATCATTATCACTTTAATGAATGAAATTAAAGTACAGCATTAAATGAACTAAAAAACATTAAAAAATTTGCATTTACTTGCAGTTCAATTCTTTTGTGCAATGGTATGAATATGACAACTGACACTTTTATATTCCTACTTTGGCATAATGACTTTGCTTTTAAAAAAAGCTGGAAGTTGCATTTTATAAGGATTTGTATTGATATATGGTGAAAATTTCTCACTGCTTCATGCCAGAAATAAAGAGAAACTAAAGATTTATGAATAAATCATATTCTACAATCTATTAAAGCATAATTATGCATCAAAATGCATTTGAAGAAAACGAACTGAAACAAATCACACCTCTGTGCCATTCTTCAGATTAGTTTACTGGAATTATTTTGTAAATATACAGTAATCCAGTTTGTGGAGCCACTTAGTCATGAGTTTACTGATTTTAGCAAACTAATTTATTAGATTAAATTTGCTCACTTAAAAAATAGCTGGCTGTTTCTGAAAATGTTTATTAAAATATATAGAAAAGGCCTTTATTACATTTAAAAGTGCCCAAGTATAATAGGTACCATGATAGAGTAATTATTTACAATGTAGTTTCAGAAAGCGACAATGTTCAGATTAAATGCAGAAAAGAAAACATCACATTTTTAAAACTTGATATTTCCATTGACTCTTCCTGTTCTGCAACTGGGAGATAACTTCACATTTAGTTTTCTATTTATTCCAAGAGATTTGTGTTGAAGGTTTTTTTCGCCATTAGAAACTGTGATTCTCTATGAGACCTCCTCAGTTTGGCACGCCGATTTTGGAACCAGATCTAAAATTAAGGAGAAGTAAAACAGATCTCAGAAACATTATTTCATTATTCTTAACATTTCAGTCACCAGGAATAACAACTAACTTTGAAAATTACCTGGATTCTGTCTTCCTCTAGATTCAGTTTTCGAGCTAAGTCTTCTCTAATATCAATGCCAGGATAGCAGTTTCCTCTAAAGACATTTTCCAACACTTCAATCTAAGGACAGGAGATAGTTGTTTAAAATGTTGATTCTTGGTATGTCATCATAAAATGGACTTTAATTTGTATAGCAAAATAATTTCATTTAAATCTTGGGCAATTAATCCCTATGTCTTTTTTTAATTTTAAATGACTACCCAGAAACTGTTAAAAATTATACATTCTGTTGTTTCATTAATAAGGCCTAAATTTAAATCCCAAAGCGAATGGACTTTTGCTCAACAGGGTGTTGGTTAAAGCCTTTTTATTATCTTTATTAGTTGAAAAAACTTCCCACCTGGTTTTGAGTAAAAGCAGTTCTTGGTCTTCTGCCTCTATACCAACTCAACTCTCTTTTCAAAGACAGTCTTTCTGAGGCTGAAAAGTAATTTTCATATTTCCTAACTCTTTCTTCTGGCACCGGGTGATCCAGAGTACACGGGAACAAGATCCCATTTGGAAGGCTCGGGACATGCAGACATAGGTTAACATCTTTCTCTAAAAACAGAAAAATAAACCCCATCTTAGATGTCCAACCCTATATTCCACAAAGTTCTTCAAGAATTTCAGGAACTTGTCTCTAATTTTCATAGTGGCATTCTTCTGGGTTTCACAAGAGAGCTGGCCTCTCTCATTAACGGAAAAGCAAAAAACAAACACAAATGAAGAACCTGCAGTGGCGATAGAGGACATTTTGGTCTCTGAATGGCATTTATTTTTCAGTGAAAAAAGACTTAGAATATCTGATGTGTGGAATAAACACAGAGATCTGAACTAAATGCAGGCGCTTGGCACTCCCTGTGAGTGAGCGCTGTACCCACTTGGGTTCAAGGCTGATATTCTTTTCATTTCCCATAGGACTCAGCTAGAGGCATTAAAAGTCCTAGATACCTCAGTTATGCAACTGGATGAAACTGCAGTTTCCTTCTAACTCTATGTGGTATAAAATTAAAAGCCATATTAAACAGTGCAAAGCCAAGCCAAGAGTTTAAAAAATTAAGCATACCTGAGGAGCTACAGGTGTCTGCCCATGGCCTGTGGGGTTTCATGGATGGAACACCGTCTTTCTTCTGGTCCAGTCCTAAAATGCTCTCAATTGAAAAGGAGCAGGGCGAGGGTTTGCTTTCCCCAAGCTGAGCACCTTCCTGAAGGCTGGGAGACATCCTCGCGTGGGCTGCACAGGTCGACAGCTCTGGCCTCTGTGCACCTCTCGGCTGGCTCTGCCCCACGAGTACAAGGCTGGGATCTTCCTGCAGTTCACCTTAGGGCTCCGCTGACAGGGGAGCTGGATTTAGAACGTCACTAATTAAAATCCTGTCTTAGAAAGTTTTAGCATGTCAATGAACACCCAGCCAGCAGCTTGAGGAGTTAATTGTTTATTTGTTTGCAAGTAATTAGCAACTAATGGCTACACCAGGGGGGCCACCTACAGGGACAAAAAGTGTTATCTCTCCTAAGCAGAACACAGACTTAACTTTCTCTAAAGAAGTGATCCACAAACTAGCACTCCTCTTTTATTTGAAATCATTAATGTATAAAATCATGCTTTTTATTCTGAAGTTTATACTTTCATGGACTCAGTTACTTAAACATACAGGCAAGATAGGAAAGCAGTCAAGTAATAAATAATCTAATTTAAGTGAATTTTCTTCCAAGGAAATTGGAAAAAGTAATAATCTCTTAATGCTATTACGGTAATTCTGATGAAAATGCCTGTTTTTCATATGCATATGTAATAGTAAATGTCGATGAAAACACAATAGTATTTGGAGTGCAGCATACTGGAAAAGGTTGGCAATGTTATTAACACTGAGTGTAACTGTCTTCCAAGTGCCTGGATTAATTCATAAGGAACAGTTGCACCAAGTATTTTAAATAATTACTGAGATAATTCCCTTCTTTCATCTTTTGTTTTAAATCAGAGAGAGTTTATATGAAGATTCATATGTAAGCACCTCCAAGCAATTTAAAAGCATGACTTCAACCTAAAGGGAAGAATTTCTCTCACCATAGTTATTTCAAAGAAAAGAACAGTGTACTGTATTTTTTTAAAGAAAAATTTTCCTCCAAGGGACTGGGGGGTTTCCATGAAGACAACAGGTTTGTGAAAAACAACCAAGAACAGAATGTTTTAATTTTGTAATCCTAAGAAAACTTGAAATTAAAAGAGAAATATAGCCCGGTCACTGGTTCCATTCCTGGACAGGGCACATGCCCGGGTTACAGGCTCCATCCCCAGTAGGGGCCTTTTAGGAGGCAGCCAATCGATGATATTTCTCATAGATGTTTCTATCTCTCTATCCCTCTCCTTTCCTCTTTTTCTAAAAATCAATAAAAAGACACATTTTTTTAAAAAAGAGAGAAACATAGCTGCTACCTGGGAAGATTTTCAAGTGGCTACTCCCTGCAAAAAGTATACTTTTAGTTCTTGTGCTCTGCTGCAACTCTTCTTCCAGTACCTTTTTTTTTTTTACCCTCACCCGAGAATATTTTTTCCATTGCTTTTCAGAGAGAGCAGAAGGGAGAGAGGAAATCATGGATGTGAGAGAGACACATCCATTTGGTTGTCTCCTGCCCTTGACCAGGGCAGGGATTGAGTCTGCAACCGAGGTACATGCCCTCGGCCAGAATCAAGCCTGGGACCCCCTTCAGTCTGTAGGCTGATGTCTAATCACTGAGCCAAACCAGCCAGGGCTCCCAGTACCTACTTGATGATCAGTTTTATCATGCCTTTATACAACTACTGGACTTTTCTTAAGGAAAAGTAGTCTCTGCTTATAGAGGAAATAGCCTTTACAGGATGGAGCTCAACTTCATCAGATTTTATCCTATCATGATGTCATAAATATTATGCTAAATTATCCTTATGCAAGCTCAGGAGTGAACAAAAGATTCACATACAAAACATCAACAGGCACACAGAGGATGGGTGTGTAGATATATGAGTAAAGTCAAGCTCAAAATGAATAAACTAGCCCTGCCGGGCGTGGCTCAGCAGTTGAGCATCAACCTGGCTTCCGGGAGATCATGGTTCGATTCTTGGTCAGGGCACATGCCCAGGTTGCGGGCTCGATCCCCAGTTGGGCGCGTGCAGGAGGCAGCCGATCAGTGACGACTCTCTCATCATTGATGTTTCTATCTCTCTCTCTCCCTCTCCCTTCCTTTCTCTGAAAATCAATAAAGATATATTTTTTAAAAAATCAAAATGAATAAACTAGTAAACATTCATACTTCATGGGGGTTTTACATATATAGTAGGTAGGCTGTGCAAAAATGGGGGTGATCTTAATCTGGGAAGACTTGGGGGAAGAGAGGACTCATGCCCTTCCCAGATTCTCCTCTGAAACAGTCATCCACTCATTCCACAGTTGGTTGAGCACCTACTCGGTACCAGAACAAACAGAATAGGATCCTCTTCCTCACCGAGCTCACCATGGTGCCGGGTAGGGCAGGAGTGGAAAAACAGGCAACAGGCAACAGTAAATAAATAAGTAAATTATTTCACACATTGATCAGAAGAATGAAAAAAGGAAGCAGAGGACCAGGTCAGCTGCATCATCACTGAAACTCTCACCCCCGCAGAGTGGCGCCTCGGAGGGGCAAGTTGAAAGGATGCTATAGCACATGCTGAATCAAGGCCAGTCCCCAAGTTCTTCTTTATCAACAGGACATTCCAATATTGTTACTCATCTTGAGTTGATTTTACCTGGATTTACATAATACCAGTTTATATATGGATGAGTTGATGAAAATCGAAGGTAGGAAAGAATTTCTCTAAAAATGGGGGTAAATGTTTTCTCATGTATTCACTCAACAGATTTTTATAGAGCACTTAATTCGTGCCAGACACCATTCTAGGTGCTAGAGAGCAGTGATAAACAATACAAGGTAATCAGAGAGTGATAAACTTATTAAAAGGAATAAACAAGGTGGTGGTGATGAAACTTAACAGGGGGTGGGTTGGAGGGGTGGGGTAGGTGGGGAGAGGGTCTTTAAGTATAATGGTTGGGCAGGCCTCCCTAAGGAGGTGACATTTTAGCTGAAGCTGAGGATGGGAAAGTCAGCATGCCAAGATATTGAGAAAAGACATTCCAGTTGAGGAAACAGCACTACAAAGGTCTTACAGCTGAAAAGTACTGGAATATTTGAGAAAGAAAAGGCAATAGCCAAAGGGAAGTGAGTGCTATTATTTGGAGAACCAGGCTGGGCTGGATAATGGATGGCTTTTATAAAAACCATTGTAATGAGTTCAAGTGCAAGGGGAAGCCAGGGTAGAATTTTAAGCTGGGACTGGCAGGACAATCTGAGCAGTCCCCCCACCCCCCTCCTTAACCCTTACCTGGGGATATTTTTCCATTGATTTTTAGAAAGAGTGGAAGGGAGGGATAGAGAGAGAGAGGAGTCAGAGAGAGAGAAGGAACGAGCGAGAGGGAGAGAGAAACATCAGTGTGAGAAAGACACATTGATTGGTTGCCTCCTGCATGTGCCCAACTGGGGCTGGGGATTGAACCTGCAACCCGGGTATGTGCCCTTACCAGGAATCAAACCCTTCGGTGCTACACTCTAATCACTGAGCAACACTGACCAGGATATCTGAATTTTTACTCACAAAACTTCTAACATGAAATGTGTATGAGTTTTCCATAATAAATAATTCTCCAATTCTCTGCAGACAACACCTGGGTGTCCTACAATTCAATTCAATTCTGACACTAACTACCAGGAGTTAGCACAAACCCCACAGATTAAGGGCTCAGTCCCACAAGACTGCCCTCACTTCAGAAGCCAGTTGGAAATCCCAGGTTGCCACTTGTACTTCTGACCAACTGACTAGAAATTCTAGGGTTTCCATGAGCTCTCCTCAGGTTCAATTATGTGGTAGAATGGCTCCCAAAACTCAGGAGGCACTTCACTTATGTATACTGGTTTATTATCAAGGACACAACTCAGAAAAAGTGAAATAGAAGAGATGCATGGGGCAAGGTATGGGGGAAGGAAGCTTCTATGCCCTCTCTGGGCCACTGCCCTGCCAGCGCCTCAATGTATTCAGCAATCTGGAAGCTCTCAGAACCCAGTTGTTTAGGGACTCTTGTGGAGGTTTCATTTCATAAGCATGATTGTTTAAATCATTGGCTATTGGTGATTGAACTCAATCTCCAGCCCTTCTCATCTTCCCTGAGGTTAGGAAGTAGAGCTGAAAGTTCTAAACTTCTAATTAAGGTTAATAAACCTGGAGGCAGCCCTGGCCAGTCTTGCTCAGTGGTTAGAGCATTGGCCTGTGGACTGAAGGGTCCTGGGTTTGATTCCAGCCAAGGGCACGTACCTCAGTTGCAGGCTCAATCCCGGACCCCAGTTGGGGTGCATGTGGGAGGCAACCCCACATCGATGTTTCTCTCACATCGATGTTTCTCTCTCTCTTTTCCACTCCCTCTGAAAAGCAATGGAAAAAATATCCTTGGGTGAGGATTGAAAAAGAAAAACAAAACAAAACCTGGAAGCAGACTGATCAAGAACAAAAGAGAGAATACAAATTACCAATATTAGGAATAAAGAGGTGATATCACTACAGAGGCCACAGACATTAACTAGATAAAAGAACATTATGAACAACTTTATACCAATAAATTCAACAATGTGCATAAAATAAATAAATATATTTTAAAACAATGATTACTGCCCAGCCAGATGTGGTTCAGCGGCTGAGCGTTGACCTAGGATCCAGGCGATCGGGGTTCAATTCCCAGTCAGGGCACATGCCTGGGTTGCAGGCTCAACCCCCAGTCGGGGGCGTGCAGGAGGTAGCTGATCAATGACTCATCATTGATGTTTCTCTCTCTCTCCATCTCCTTTCCTCTCTCTGAAATCGATAAAGATATATTAAAAAATAAAAATAAATAAAAACTATGATTACCAAAACTAAGACAAGATGAAATAGAAAATATGACTAGCCAAATATCTATTAAAGAAATCAAATTGATTATCAAGCTCTTTCCCAAGTTCACTGGTGAAATTTATCAAATATTTAAAGAACAGTCTTAAACAAACACCAATCTTATACAACTCTTTCGGAAAATGGAAGGGGTCCCTTCTAAATTTGTTTTATAAGGCCTGAAAAACCCTGATAAAAAATTAAAAAAAAATTATACATAAATATCCTTCATGAACGCAGACTTTTTTTTCGTTCTTTAAAATATTAGCAAATTGAATGTATAAACATACAAAAAGGATAATGCATTATGACTAAGTGGGGATTTTCCCAGAAAGGCAAGGATGGTTTAATATTCAAAAATCAATGAATGCCCCCGGCCGGGAGTGGTTCAGCGGTTGAGCGTTGACCTAGGATCCAGGTGATCAAGGTTCGATTCCCGGTCAGGGCACATGCCCAGGTTGTGGGCTCGATCAATGACTCTCTCATCATTGATGTTTCTATCTCTCTCTCCCTCTCCTTTCCTCTCTCTGAAATCAATAAAGATATATTAAAAAAATAATAATAAAAAAATCAATGAATGCAATTCATCATAGTAACAGGAAAAAAAGGAAAATCATGATCACATTAACAAATGCAGAAAAATATTCATGATGTAAAAAAAAAAAAATCTTTCAGCAAATTTGGATTAGAAGAAACTTCCTCAATTTGATAAAGGACATCTATAAAAATAATCAGCTAACATAATATTTAATGGTGAAATACTGAATGCTTTCTCCCTAGGATCAGGAAGAAGGCAAGGATGTTCACTTTAAGCATTTCTATTTAACACTATATTGGATCTAAGCCAGTGCAATAAGGCAAAGAAAAGAAATAAAAGTCATATAGATCAGAAAGCTAAAAGTAAATTGTCTCTGTTCACAGATGACGTGATTGATTACATAGAAAAATCTTAAGAATCTACAAAATAGATTCATTAAAAAGTATAGTTTCATTTATGTGATGCTCTAGAATAAACTAAACTAGTTTATATTGAAAAAAATCAGAAAGTGGGGGTGGAGGTGGAGACTAAATGGAAAGAAGAAATGATGAAACTGGGGGGGTAATGGTAATGCTTTATATCTTGCTGGAGTTTGGATTACACAGATGTATACATTCGTTAGTTCTCATTGGTTGGTACTCTAAAATTTGTTCACTTCACTGTACGCAAAATTTTATCTACTAAAGTATAAGCAAATATTGAACTTTAGTTAATGATAAGCATGCTGAAGAGTTTAAGGGAGGAGTTGTTGATGTCTGCAACTTTAAAATAAAAAATAAATAAGACTGATAGATGGATAGATATTAAACATTAATCTATAATTGCAGACCAACAGAACTTCTAATCCAATAAGTTTTCTAAGATAATGGAAATGATCTATATCTACACTATCCAATAGGATAGCCACAAGTCACATGTGGCTAATAAGCACTTGAAATGTGGCTAGTGCAACTGAGGAACTAAAGTTTAAATTTAGATAGCCACATGTGGCCAGTGGCTACCATATTGGACAGCACAGACAGAGAACATTCCCATCACTGTGGAAAGTTCTGTTAGACAATGATGAACCTCCATCCCCCTAGAAGCACAGAATAATGTTGCAAGTAGTGATGATGAAAGCAGATGCCCTTCTTTTGTTCCTGACATGAGAACATGGTTTCATCATTATTAATATAACATCTACTGTTGGCTTCTAATAAATGCTATTTATCTAGAATAATGTCATAATGAATAAAAATACAACATATCTATATTGCTTTATAGCTTCTAAAGCATTTTAGCATATATGTATTTAATCCTTTCACAAATCCTCTACTACATGTAGCTGAGAAACCAGAAACTGAGAGTTCAGTTATAATTTACAGAAGTCACCAACTAGCAAGTGGCAGGACCTTGACTTGGATATTCTGTTTGCAAACGCCCTGTCCTATTGACTTGATCAAGTAACAGCCACTGTTAATACCTTCACCAGCCACCTCATGATATAAACATCAAAGTGTACTGATCAGTTAAGAAAAAGGTTGTGAGACCTTGCAAATGATATATCCTCAATGTCTTTTAACAGTTATTGTGATATGAGAAATAAAAGTTTGACAATTGACCTTGAAGAGGTTCTAGGAATCATAAAATTGTACAGTCTATATTATAAACATCTACATGAAGATAAAGTAAAAATTCAGAGGTTTATGTTTTGTTTTATAACTTATAAATCCACCCAGGTTTTGATAACTCATTTTCTAATTGTGAATTACAATTAAGTCCCAAATCATTAACATCAGGAAAAATGCCTAATGTCTTAGGCGTTTTAGCAGAGATTTTTATAAATCAGCCATATAATTATTATGCTCACAGTTCGTGAGCATAAGATAGAAATGCAATAAGCAAAGCTCCCATGACATTTGTACTTTACTTTTGCATAAGAATTACACTGTCCTATTTGAGACTGTCAGTATTTTTAAATGTTCAAAAATAAAAGTTTATTTTTTACTGTTATACATTCAGTGTCTCCTAGAACAATGCCAAAGCAGACGTTCAATAAATATTTGTTGAATGAGTGAGTAAACGAATGGATGGATGGATGGATGGATGGATGGATGGATGGATGGATGGATGGGACCAGGAAGAGGACATCTGTGAATTGGAGAGGCAATGTAAATGCTGTGGGTTTACTATTGTTGCCATTGTTTTAAAAAATTTTTTTTGTTTTTCAACTAAGTTTACATTCAATAGTATTTTGTATTAGTTTCAGGTGTACAACATAGTGGTTAGACAATCATATACTTTACAAAGTGCTCCCTCTGCTACTTCCAGTGACCTCCTGGCACCATACATAGTTATTATAATATTATTGACTGTATTCCCTATGCTGTACTTTATATCCCTGTGATTATTTTATAAGTACCAATTTGTACTTCTTAATCCCTTCACCTTTTTCACCCATTCCAACCTCCCTCCCCTCTGGCTTTTAGCGTGTAAAGGTATTCCCAGTTTTCTATGAACCACTTATATATCACTCCAGGGTAATCCAAAAATTAGAAGACATTATGGCATTCTGTAACTAAAATTTAATAAAAAGTGAGATGAGGATTCATTTTAAAAACCTGAGCTTAAAATTTAAAAGTCCTGAGTCCTGTTGAACAATTCACATCTGTGGCACTCTGTCCTTCCATTGTGGTTACTTGTGACACAAGGCATCTTTCCCAATGATTACAAGGTTTGGGAGAGTTCAGACTGTTCCATACATACTTCTGTCTCTCCTAGCACCCATCACAGTGCCTGTCACACAGGAGATATTAAATAAAGGTTTGTTGAATAAGTTCTCTTTGTTTATAACATTTAAAAACCAAATCTCAAGAACACAGTTTCATATTTTTACATTTAAATCAGTTAAAACTGTTTTCAGTAAAGTGCTTTGCACATAGTAGGGCCTTGATTTTAAAAATTCATATAAAATCATTTGAAACACAAATGCATTTTTCAATTCTACCCCATTTTTACTCCCCAACCCACTGGTTACCAGAGTTTAGTGCCTTTCCTTCCTGTATTTTTTAAATGCCGTCACATAAATAGGTAGCTGCACACAGACATGTTTTTATCCACATGGAGTCAGACGTGTATTGTTCTGCTAGTGGCCTCGGGGCCCCACCCCCACCCTACCCTCCAGACTCTGTCAGTCGTTACAGCTCTAGCTCATTCTTTTACAGTTGCTTGGCATTAGGCATCAAGTGGATGAACCATAATTTACTGAACAACACCCCTGATAATGGGCACTTAGAGTTGTCTCCAACTTTTATTTTACTATAACAAACATTATGTCAATGAACACCTTGCATTATGTCAATCTGTCCATTATGGCAATGAACACCATACATGTTAGCACACAGGCAGTATTTCCATGGAAAAAATTCTTTGAAGAGTATATTATTTTTTGGTGCATGCTGCCATATTTCCTTCTAAGAAGTCTTTATCAATGAACACTCCCACCCAGTCTAGCCCTTGTCCTTATGTCTCTCCCAGACTGACAGTGAGAATGAGGCAGCTCAGGGCTAGGCCAAAATAGACTCAGGCTCTCCCCAGACTCAATATTCAAAGATAAAACAGTTTAGGATTTAGGCCTCTGAGAGGCTCAGACCTGCGCTTTAGTGCCATTTAATCTAATCATTGCAGATTAAATGGGAGAACCTGATTGGCATTTATAACATTGTTTCTAGGGAATAAATGTTATGGTTCTTATAAACTTAAAAACAAGCTTTTGAATCATAACACTTGTTAAACTCTGGCATATATCAGGGGTGCAGAAGGTACCCAGGAGATGAAATGATTTCTGCCCTCAAGGAATTCATTATGATCAAGGAGACAGTAATCAAAAGGCCAAGCACTAGACCTACCCACACACTCACGCATTTGAGACGTTCAACTTTTAAAATTGTGTAAAACATATATAATAAAATTTATCATTTTAACCATTAAAAAAGAAGGTAGTAATTAATATTAATTTTGTGAGGTGTGCTTATGATTATATTAAAAATGCTCATAAACTACCAAGTTTACTATAGACAATGTTAATTTGCCCATAATTTGTATGACTAATTAATTCAGCTTCCTCAACATTTTTTCAAATCACAACTTCTATTAAAGGTATTTTTATCTAAAACCAGGTAAAAGTCAAAATCCTCACAAAAGGACACAAGGTTTTATCCAATCTGGCCTCCTCTCCCTCCCTCTTCTGGGCCAGACTCCCCCTGTCCCATTCCTCTCCCGCAACCCTGGTTCTCTATGCAATTCTTGAAACAAGCCTGACCACTGCGGTCTGAAGTCTTAGGGCCTTGGCCCTGGCGAGTCATTTTAAAATTGCAACTGCCTCCTTACCCCATTTTCCCTGCTCCATTTTCTATAGCACTTACCACTTTCTAATATACTGTACTTCTAATGACTTACTATGTTTATTTTTTATCATTTTTCTTTATTTTCACCACCCCCACAAGGGCAGAGATTTTTAATATTTTGTTCATTACCTAGTAAATATTTGTAGAATAAAGGCAACCATTTCCTGAGGTAGTACTTTCAATCTCGAAACTAAATTTATAGCACCACCTAGTGTTCTTGGAAAGATGTGCTAATTAACCCTGAGATTTATTTGCATTAGCCATGGTTTAATCAAATTCTCCCTATTGTGGTTTTTTTTACTGATCTCTGTAAAAATTAAAATGTTTTCAATGATTAAACAGTGTGAAACATACTGACTTCTCTAAGGGCCACCTCTTCTCCACTGACTTGCCCCAGAATTCTAGTGGGGGTAGGAGAGCAATTAAATCTCATGTCTTTTACCTTAGGGCATAGCCCCTTCCCCACTGCCAAAACCCAAAAACCAGGAGAGTAGCCTTTGCTGTCGTGGTACCTACAACCAGTCTCCAGAATATCAAAATACATATTTATTGATTTTTAAATTTTTGTTTTAGCCATAAAAATCCCTAAGTCAAAGTGATAAAACACTAGCAAGGGTAATGGTAATGTTATTTAAAATACTATCAGGGTTCTCTAAAAGAATTAGTACAGTCTTCTAACTTAGAAAATATTGGTTTCTTCAGATATATAAAAAAAAGGGAAAAATGAAGAAAACGAAGCTGCCTTAAAAGCATTAAAATATTTAATATTTAAGATTAGATAATGACAATGGGCTAATTTTTATTGAATGCTTATTGTGCTTAGCACTATTCTGAAAACTTCTTAATCATCTTCACAACCTTATAATGTAGCTTCTCTAGGCCAGGTCCCATTTTTCAGATGACACAATGGAGACAAATTACAGAATTAGTAAAGAGTAGAGCCAGGATTCAAAGACAGCTAGGCCGGCTCCACTGCCCATGTCCATGAGCTCAGGCCCAGGCTTTTATTCCACCTCTCCACAGAAATGAGAAGGACTCTGCTTTGTTTCAAAGTTCTTGGCCTGGCCAAAGAAATAAACTTAGTAATGTCGTCTTCTCCCAAAAAAGAATCAAGGCAATCATGAAAGAAACAGAAGCATATACAATTATTCTAGGAATAAAGTTTTATTCTTTTTACAGTCAAGAAAGTAGAAGCTACAGAATTTGCCTTGCATTTTAAGGATGCTGTGGCAAAGAGCAAAAGCAATATCAACATCAAGGTCAAAAGCAGAGGATGGTTTTCAGCAGCACAATGAAGAATCTGTTGGTTCTTGTTGCCCATTCACCTCTTTTTGAAATCTCCTCAGGACTTTTGATTCTACCCTCAAATTGCCCAAAGCTTCCCCCTAGTTGACCACTGGTTCTGTTTTAAAGTGAATGGAAGGAAGTGACTCAGTTTTCTAAATTACCAATTAATATGCTCATTTCTTGAATTTGGTTCATCTCAGCTGTATGTTAAGAAAACAACTGAGCTCCAGTTGGGTAGCTCAGTTGGTCAGATCCAATATGCCAAGATTGTGGGTTCCAACCCCGGTCAGGGCACATACAAGAATCAACCAATGAATGCATAAATAAGTGGAACTATAAATCAATGTTTCTCTTTCTCTCTCTCTCAAGTCAATAAATAAAAATTTTAAGAAAATAATTGAATTATCTGTTAAAGTGAGTCCATTAAAAAGTGATTTAATAGGTAACATTCAGAATTACTTATATTATACATTATACTTTTAAAAGGAGTATGAATTCCTCAGAATTTCAGATTTATTGGGTCTTTCAGGGGATATTTGTGAGCAGGAGGCTTCCCATACTCTCCAGGTGATTCTGGAAACGAGCTCCTCCCGCCATTCTCAGCTGGAACCTAGACCCCCTTTCCTAAATGTTTACTTGACTCTTTAAATTTTCTAAAATACAGGGCCATTGCCCGGCTGGTGTGGCTCAGTGGTTGAACATCAACCTATGATCTAGGAGATGGCGGTTTGATTCCCTGTCAGGGCACATGCCTGGTTTCGGGCTCGATCCCCAGAAAGAGGCAGCTGATCAATGAATCTCTCTGATATTTCTCTCTCTCTCTCTCTGAAATCAATAAAGATATATTTAAAAAAATACAAGGTTATTTTGGGAAGGAAAACGGCTCTTCTCCATTTCAGAGAGGGTTTTTCGGATAGGGTATTTGCTTTGACTCACCTGGGGTGACTCCCACCCCACTTCTGACCTCTGGCATCAGAATCTTCCAGCTGTGCTAAGAAATCTGTATTCTAACAACCTTCCCTAGATGAGTTGTATGACCTAGGGGGATAATTTTGAGAAGTAAAGCATCAGCTCATTTGTGTTGTTGGATTCTTTCCTATTATAGACCACAGAGGAGAACTTCAAGGAGTATCATGTAAAAACCCAATTATAAGATCAAATATAATTTAAGAAGACTAATAATTAACAAATCTATTTACAGGATTGTATGTCCTTTTATTGTAAATTATATGTGTGAAACATCTCAAAGAATTCTTTGGTGAATGTTGTTTAATCCTGCCTTGCCTTCCATAAAATTAACCAGCTGGCCAACGTTTTTACTATGCTACCCACATGTGAGTCTCCAGTAACCCCTGAGGCATTCTCTCTGAACAAGCCTCATTTCCTGTATAAAAGGAACTGAGTTTGGTCAACTGTACAGAATTTAGGTTGATTAAACTTGAATTGGTTGTCAAAGGAGGCAGTAATTCTGCAGCTTTAGAGATGTTTTAAAATAGAAAACACAGTCATCCTTTTGGATGAGAAAAGTATACAGTAGCCTAAAGATACAGAATGCAAATAAAAGGCCTTTTAAAATTCTTTCTAGCTTTGTAATTGGACTAAACTGCCTCTCTACACAATTGAACGTCAACTTGTTTTTGTCTGTTTCAGTTTTTAATCAGCAGAGCCTGGTAAGAATTCCTTGCGCCTCCCTGATAATATAACAGCCTCTTGAGAATCCATTACAAAAATACAGCTTAGAAGCACATGACATACAAAGGTGGAAACCATTTAACTTGACAACGCCCCACCCAGATAATTCAGATACCTAATAGAATTCTTCACCGAAATTATTTGGTTTGGCCAAGCAACATCATAGAATCACTCTTCTTTTCTTACACTTTGTTTTCACTTGTCCCTTACTCCTGATTCTTGCCAATGGCCACCACCTTTCTTTTCCTTCACTTATAATCTAAAGGACAGTTCAACCAAGGACTTCACTTACCTCGAAAGTCTTCGTCCTTTGGAGCCGGGTCGCATGCTGCTGTGCTGCCGGAGTGAAACAGAAACATCGGACAGACTTGGGTCGCTGGGACCTGTGGATGCTGTGGGTACATGGGAGCAGCTGGGAACCAGCAACACTGGGAAAGAACTGGCTCCCAAACGCCTTTCAAAAACCAAAGATCCTCCCAGAGGGTGACCAGTTGATAAACAATCTAGAGAGAGTTTTCATTGAACGTTTATAACGCCAAGGATAATTCTGTGAAACTACTGCAAGTCTGCCTTGCAGAGCATTTAAAACCCTAGTCTATCCTTATGCAAGAGATCTCAGGAAAATCCAGCGTTAGTTGGAAATACGTAACGTCCGTTCCTGTCACTGTATCTCGATTTGTTCCGACGTATCTGTGGAAACCAATATTCTTGACTCAACACTTCTTGAATAAAAAAATGCGTTGGACTGGTGGGATGAACAGGTTCGATTTTTAGAGACACGGTGATTTGCCATTTTGTCTGTAACGAAAGCTTCTAACTCTACAGAGAAATAACCGAGGCGGAGTGAGGCTGCGGAAGGCGACAGAGGCAGCAGCTCTGGTCCGCATCACGCTCCGGCGGCAGCGCCTCACTTTTCTCTGCCGTAAAATTAGAGGCTGAAAAAGCTACTTTAAAAGTTTCTCCCAAAACTTTTCCACCAAATAGAAATGCTAATTGGTTACCAACATAGTGTATTCCGATTTTTAAAAGGTGTTTTCATTTGTGATTTAAAAGAAATATGGAAGTCTAAACTGTGGCTTGTCAGTCCTTCAACACCAGGTAAGAAGTGATGATTTGGCAGCAAAGTCACATGTTTTAAGCTTAATAGACTGATATCCAAGTGTCCAGAGAAGTGATTTCGAGTCTACGGCCCACGAATTTCCACGAGCCGGCAGAGCCCGGTTAGACGCAACCCGGGGCCGCAGACCTGAGCAGCCGGCACCGTTTTGCTGGCGGGGGCACGCTGGGCGCTCCAGGGGGCTTGGGAAGGTGCTAACTTGAGAAACTAAAAAAGGCAACAGCAGTAGGGACTCTCCCACCGTCTCTGACGAAAAATGTTGAGGGAGAACTAAAACCGGCCCAAATTCCCCAATGTGGTCCTCACTCGAGGCTCTGCTTCCCGGAGACGCATGCGGCGCTGGGAGACGGTCCCCTACGAGTCACACGCAGGCGCGCGCGCGCACGGTAGGTGCCCGCGGAAGCTGGACGCGCCGCCTCCGCCGCCAGGGAGGCCCGCGCTCGCCGCTAAGACCCGGGATGCGAAGGAACCACCCGGCCAGCCCCGCCTCACTGACAGGCGTCGCCACGAGCCAATGAGCGCGCTGGGAGGCGGGGCAGGGAGGCCGAAGGGGCGGGATTTCCCGCCGGACCGCCGGGCTCCTGGCGAGGGCGGCGGGGTGGGGACTGCTGCGGAGCCTGCGAGAGAGGGTGGGTCGGAGTCAGCTGCCGTGGGTGGGTCGGCGTGGGGCACTGTGGGCGGCCGCCGCGTCTCCTGCCGCTGCGCTCCCTCCGCCACGATGCCGGGGATCGACAAGCTGCCTATCGAGGAGACGCTGGAGGACAGCCCGCAGGTGAGGCGCGGGCGGGCGGCGGCGGGAGGCGAGGGAAGGAGCGGCGCGGGCCGACCCCCAAGCCTGAGGTCGCCGCGGCCGCAGGTGCCCGCCCCAGCCCAGGTGGGCGCCGCCGCCCTGTGCCCCGCTCCCCGGCGGGCCGCGCCCAGAGCCGCCGAGGCCCGGCCGCCCGCCCCGCAGCCCGCGTGGGCCTGCGCCGCTAGGCCGAGAGCCGCGCGCGGGGTCTGGGACCTCGGCGGTCGCCTTCGCCCGTGGGCCCTGCGGTCGCGTACGTGCGCTGGGCTTTCTTTTATTGACTAGAGGTGCGTTTTTATCGCCGTAATGTGAGGCGATAAATCCTGAGCCTGGAATTTTCTCCCCGAAAACCTCTTCGGAGAAAATGCAGGAGGAGAAAGAACCCGGTAGACTTAGTTGATGATTTCTGAGCAAGCTAGGGAAAGAGATGGTTAGTTTTTCTTTGGGAGATGCTGAAAGGCTGTTCCTCTGCCCGTGTAGAGAAGCCCATCTTGGTCCTGGAGCCTCCCCGCCGTGTGTGCCCAGTGTCGTGCCGCGATTGTAGCCGCTGTCACTCGAGCTGTGCGCGGCGTGTGATGGACGGCGCCTTCGCGGCTCCACGAACTGCTGTGCTGCTCCTTGCAGACTTGGCCCTAATAAAAATCAGAATAAAAGCCCCGTGTTGCGTGTTTTGCGCGTTGGGGATGCTGGTGTGATTGCTTTAGCTTCAGACAATCTAGAAAAACAACTATTATGTTTTCAGTACTGAAGAATGAAATCAGCTGTTAAAAACACGTTGGTGTGGGCTGTAACTTGCATAGAGAAACTTCATCCTTAAGTCTGTCGTAGACAATAATTTAAACTACTTAAGACCACGTTGATGGTTAGTTACCACTTAGAACGAAGAAAATGCTCTGAAATGTTGTTCATTTAGAACTGCAGTTTAATACGGCCCCGAAAGAACAGGAGGAAGGGGCTAGATCTCCCTTTTCTGTGTGGCACATCTGCCATGGATTTTTTTTTTTTAATTAAAAATTTTATTCATTTATTTTAGAGAGACAGAGTAGAAGAGAAAGAAATGTGAATTTGTTGTTCCACTTATTTATGCATTCATTGGTTGATTCTTACATGTGTCCTGACTGGGGATGGAACCACCAACCTTGGGGTGTCAGGAGGATGCTCCAACCAACTGAGCTACCCAGCCAGGTGTTGTGCAGAGTTTAATTGCCAAGTTGAAATTAGGCTCTGACTGTGGAATTGATTTGTTTTTTTTCATGCTGAAAGTTATCTTCACTGGCCAGGTGCCTGCTGATAATGTACTCTAATCAGCCTGTACTGACACAAAGAGAAACCCACATCTTGGCTTGACTGCTAGAATAGCCAGTTCAGACTATTAATTTCTGTAGTGTAAAGTTATAAACTATATTTGTTTCATACATTTTGCAAAAATTTTGTGAGATGTATTGGTTAGGTGCACTTTGTTCTTTTACTTTTTTTTATTATCTAAGGCTCAGCAGGTTGCCTTCCTCTTCTTTGACCTGGCCTGGCTTACGTAGCCTGTAAAGACTACACGCAGCTCAATATGGGTTGTCCAGTGCCCGGGCAGTGACTTGTGAAGAAGATACAATCTCTTGACTCATTAATGAACTTTTCGCAGTTTACAACCTGAGCATTAGTCTTTTGTTTTTTTGTTTTTAACAAGAATGTGTTGTATTAATATGTTTTACAGTAATTTTTAATGAAATAGCCACACTGATATTTCAATTTCTAGAAGTAATAATTTTGAACTAGATAGTGTTTATTTGGGAAAATTAGTTGGGGACAACTGGGACTTAGAAAGGGAAGACACTTGGAAGTGATTCTTAGGGAGAACCTGTGACAGGAAGGAAAGTTCTAAATCTGGGATTCAGGATATAAAGGTTTTAATTTTCTCTGTCACTGTTCCTTCTGCTTCAGGGCAAGTCACTCAACTTATCTGAATCACAGCTGTTATAGGTAGTAAATGTTTTCATTTTTGTACCTGGTTATAAAAATATTTACTTCAGAAAAATTGGAAGTACAGGGGGAAAAAGGCAGTTACGTGCCACATACCCAGCAGCAAACCCTGTTAATAGTTTATTTTTTTCTAATTTTTTCCCCTCTTAAACATTTTAATGTAATTGAGATTGTATTGTGCATACAAATTTTATTTGACTTTAAATTATTGCTTAAGTATCTTCACATATTACTACATTCTGAAAAAAAGAATTTAAAGTCTGCATGTTTCCTTAACTAACTTAACATTTGTCCTATTAGACTTTTAGACCTTTCCCTTCATATTTTGCTTATAAATTTTTGTTCTCATTTGGACTATTTATCTAGGATGGAGTGCAAGAAGTCAACTAATAAAGAGTATAGAAACTTTTAAAGCTCCTGATAGGATGTCTTTTTTATTAGATCATTTGATTCTAATCATTAAAAAAAATTTTCTTAATCCTCACCTGAGGATATTTTTTCCATTGCTCTTCAGAGAGAGTGGAGGGGGGTGAGAGAGAGAAACATCACACAAGAGAGACACATTGATTGGTTGCCTCCTGTACATGCCCCAGCCAGGGCCCAGGATTGAGCCTGCAACTGAGGTGCGTGCCCATAGCTGGAATTGAACCCAGGACCCTTCAGTCCTCAGGCTGACGCTCTAACCACTGAGCCAAACTGGCCAGCGCAGATCCTAATCATTTTTAAAAAGACTGCCAGTTGCCATGTAAAAAGGTTAGAGCCAGGGAATCATGAAAGAGTGTCCCGAATTATAGCTATTATTTTTCAGTTTTGATTTATAGTAACTTAAATTAGGGAAGAACTTGCAAATTCAAATCCAGCAGATCAAACATAAGCCTTTTTAAAATTATCTTGCCCAAACCACACCATTCTGTAAAACATCATCTATTGAGGCAAAAAAATCTTACTACTTACACTAGATACCTTGTCCTGGCTTATATATTGTTGTTTTTTTAAACCTCACCCAAGGACATTTTTTCCATTGCTTTTCAGAGAGAGTGGAAGGGAGAGAGAAACAGGAGATCGGGGTTCGATCTCCAGGAGATCGGGGTTTGATTTCGGTCAGGGTACATGCCCGGGTTGCTGGCTGCAGCCAATCAATGACCCTCTCATCATTGATGTTTCTGTCTCTCTCTCTCCCTTTCCCTTCCTCTCTCTGAAATCAATAAAAATATATTTAAAAAATAATAATTGATTTTATCTGTAGATAAATATCTTATCAATAATTATTCACCCATGCTAGAACTGTGAAGGCAAACTCCAGTCCCAAATGGAGGTTGCTTTCTTTGGCATAATAGGAAATACTTAGGTTATAACGCCTACTTTTTTCCTTCACATTTTCACATCTGTTATCGAGATGCTCCTTAACAGCTGGTGATGTTTTACTTGTAATCTTCAAATGTACAGACTTCATTGTTTTTCTTAGTTGCATGACTGGCAAAGTGCAACCTCTCAACATTCAGCCAACAAATCAGTTTAACAACTACTTGAAGCATTATCAGTCATGTTTGTGGCTTGAAAATATTCCTTTGACACCTGGTGAGAGGGAGCAAGTGCCACCATTAAAACTTGCTGTATGGCTCAGCAGTTGAGCATCTACCTAAGATCCAGGAGATCGAGGTTCGATTCCTGGGCAGGGCACATGCCCGGGTTGTGAGCTCCATCCCCAGTAGGGGACATGCAGGAAATGGCCGATCAGTGTCTCATCTTTGATGTTTCTATCTTTCTCTCCCCCTCTCTCTTCCTCTCTCTGAAATCAAGACATGTTTAAAAAACAACAACAAAACTTGCTGTATGGATCCTGGCCGGTTTTGCTCAGTGGTTAGAGCACCAGTCCACTGATTGAAGGGACCCAGGTTCAATTCTGGCCAAGGGAACATACTTCAATTGCAAGCTTGATCCCTCGTTCCCTGTCAGGGTGCATGCAGTAGGCAACCAATAGATGTGTCTCACATCAATGTCTCTCTCTCTTTCCTTTCCACTCTCCGAAAAGCAATGGAAAAAATATCCTTGGGTGAGGATTTAAAAAAAATAAAAAGGTGGCAGGTTCAATTCCTGGTCAGGGCACATACCCCGGTTGCGGGGAGAGGCACCGGATCACGACGTCTTTTTCTCTCCCTCTCCCTTCCTCTCTAAAATCAGTGAAAAGAAAAAATTTGCTGAATGGGTATCTGATGGTAATGGTTTGTAAGAAAATATTGGGGACAAAAGTGGAGCACTTCTAAGAAATATTTGTCACCTAAAGGTACAGAATAATATTGGATGAGAAAACATGGATATTGATAACTCTTGTGTCAAAAGTGATTCACAAGAGTTGAACTCTGTGAAGAAATTTTAGGATTATATTAAGTTTATGCTGCTTGTGTTTTCCTTTTAATGTTTATATGGGTGTTATACAAAATTCTAAAAGTCTCTTTCTATAAAATTTAAAAATTTCAAGACATAAGAAAACTTTATAGTTTAATTGCCAGCACTGTTTTGTTTTAGTAGTATATAAAAATGGTGCAGTTCACAGTGGATGCCATCACAGATTCAATGAAATAGTATTGATTGCATTTTTGTAAGTTGCTAATTTAGAACAGTCATGCAGTGTTGAACATGATATTTTAGTTTTAATTATTGTTTCAAACCTGTTTGGGTTAAGATGATCTTTTTCTTTTTTTTTAATCCTCACCTGGGGACATTTTTTTTTTATTACTGATTTTAGAGAGAGAGAAACATCCATGTGAGAGAAACATCAATCGGTTGCCCCCCTGTACATGCCCATTCTGGGATCAATCCCACAACCTAGGCATGTGCCCTGACTGGGAATTGAACCTGCAACCTTTTGGTGTACTGGACGATGCTCCAACCAACCGAGCCACCTGGCGAGGGCAAGATGATCTTTTAAATTTAGTTCCACTGCAGATTTTTACATAAATGTATTCCTTGAATTAGAATGATAATTTTGGGAGGAAAAAACAACCAAGTGACAGATTTTTCTTAAACATGGCATAGCCGAACAAGGTTTCTTGATGCTTTTCTTTTTACGTCCTAAAATAGCAAGCATTTTGAGAGATGAGAGTGTGGTCACTAGAGCTAAAAAATAAAAAAACTTCTGTTAGATCTAAATCTCTGTGGCATGGGGAAATACAGAACTGAGAACTTTGACTTTGTATATTGGCACTAGTGATTTTGTACTTTTAAAAAAAAAATTCACTTAGCTTTCTCTTCAGAAAATAGGAAGCTAAGACTAAGTTGATTTTTAAAAACCAGCTTTTAACGTTGAGGCATTAATTATTTATAGAATAAAAATACAAGGTCATCTTTTAGATTTTAAGCTGCAGTTATGGTATTTTAATTTTTCCCTGCCCTTGAGATATAAAAAGGTTAGCATACTTTGCCTTGATATGCTGAGTTTCTTTATCTCTGATCCTTTTTATTGACAGTCTTAAATTTACTTACAAGTTTTTCCCCCTTAAAATGAAGATAATTTTTACATGTTCATTGGGGGGAAAAGAAGCCCAACAATATAGAAATGTATAAAGAAGAAGAAAAATAATAACCCCAAATTTTGCACTCAGAAAAGCATAGTTAACGTTTTATGGGCCATGTTGAAGAGGGGCAGTATGGTATTATCTTTGGATTAGGATGGGGAGGGGTTTGGCACTCCTAGAAAATAACACAGAGAAAAAGAAATAATCATATACTAAGTTATCCTGAAATAAGACATGTAAAATATTTATACATGTAATACTGTTAATTTAGCCTTGAACATTTCTGCTGATTTGTTCTTAGTTTAATTATAGACTTTACTTCATAAAAATATATCTTTGTTGTTCCTTCTAAAGTTTGTATGATGTATTTGGAAAATCCCTCTGTTTTAATGAAGTGAAATTGAGAACAAAGAATCCCGACATCTTGGCATTACTATCAAAAGGGAGAAAATGGATTAAAACTCAGAATAATTAGAGCTCTGATATTCTAGGATTTTCCCTTCCTTTAGAAAAAAAAATCTATCTGATTTATATAATAGTTAACATAAACTTCCTGCTTTTATTTTATACAGACAAGGTCTTTACTGGGTGTATTTGAAGAAGATGCTACAGCTATTTCCAACTATATGAACCAATTGTATCAAGCTATGCATCGGATTTATGATGCACAGGTAAAAAGCTAATCACTGACTGAGTGCTTTTTAAAAATGAATCTTTAAGCCCAGAGATAGTGTCTGCCTTGTTTACTGATGCCTACTGCTGACCTGGGCTCATAGTAATAAATACTTATTGAGTGGATGAATAAACATTAGCATTTTGTATTACAGAGCTCACATTTCAATCACTAATGTATAGTTTGTAGTACTACAAAAGTTTTGAAGAGTGAAGCATCTGCCCCTCCTCCCCAAACCCAGTAAGGGCTTTCTTATTGAAACTTACTGATAGTGACCTTTACCTAAGATTTGACTGAAAACCCCATATTGTCACCCATATTTTCCCTAATGATGCTTTTAATCTTATGGAATACTTCCTCTCTTTGAACAGAGGATTTGAAAGTATTTTGCCACTATTTAGATAAACAGAAGGTAATAAAAATTAGATGTAGCTCTGGGGCACAGGAGGTGAATTTAAGAAAATAGAAATGACTAGAGTTTTTTGTTGAACAGGAATAAGGTTTGAGGCTTTGTTTATGAAACTTAATTATAAGCCTTAACAACAACTTGGGTTCTATAATAAACTTTCTTTGGGATTAATTAAGTGCATTCATTTTTTTCCCTTCTAATTTTCTCTCCTTTTCTTACTACATTTTCATTACGTACTTAAAAGTTGTGATAGTTGTTGGGGTTTTTCCTTCTGATTGGTCTCTCAAAATTGGATTTCTGATCACAGATTGATATGTAAAAGAAATCTTATTTTTGTCATTCATCACTGAAAGAACACCTTTAAATTAAAAAAGTATTTCCTTCATATAGCTCTGTTGCTATATTTTATGACTAGGTTGACCACATTTTGGTTGTATGCTATTAAATGCTTATCATGGTCTAGTGTCAGCATCTACAGGGAGGGATAATCAGTTGTCAATGCAGAATCTCTTAAAATTTTGCTAAGATCTGTACAGTTACTTCTAGCTTTAAAGCTTTAACAATATTTAGTTTAATGCTTAGTTTTTATTAGTTAAAAACAAGCACACACCGGGAACGCTGCTGGTCCCTTCCTTGATGGTGTATACTTCATGGTTCGAGTTTCCTTTTAGCACTTTAATGGTAGTTCTCTTTCCAGTGATTTAATGAGGGGTTTATAGAACATGTTGTACAGTGTTTCATGTTAAGTGATAAATAAAAGTTGCGTGGGTATTTTCAACTAAAACTTTTTTCTTATCAGTAATATATTGTGTTAATTTGAATTGATCTTTTTTTATAGAATGAATTAAGTGCAGCAACACACCTGACTTCAAAACTTTTAAAAGAGTATGAAAAACAGGTACTGTATGTGAAAGTTCTAAAAGCATAATTTAAAATAGGCAATGATACAGTATCTGTATAGTTAAGTAGAATTTCTCATCAAGAATCCTAAGCTTTTTTGAATTCACAGAAGTTAATTGTGATATTCCATTGAAATTCCATTATAGCACATACCTAATTTTAATGATTTAATGTTAGATACGGAAGGTATCTAATTGACCTCTTCTTTTCACAAATGAAGAAACTGATGCTTGCTTAAGTTATACAGCTGGTTATTGGAGGAATTGGAGCTTAACACCAAATCTTTGAACTCCAAGTATGGTGTGCATTCCTATATACCATGTTAATTGATTGCTTAGCAAAATTCTAATTAATGTTTATTAATTATATGACTATACTTGTTTATTAAAATATTTTTAGAGCTTATTCAAAATTTTAGAAGTTTTCTGAAGTTATTTAAAAATCTAAATTATAATGTCATTCACAAAAGACATGCAGCATTAGCCCTTTATCTCATCTCAGTTTCTATCCTTTCAGCGTTTTCCACTGGGGGGTGATGATGAAGTTATGAGCTCTACTTTGCAACAGTTTTCAAAAGTCATAGATGAGGTAAGTATTTCATTTTGCTTGAATAAGTGGTCTTATAATTTATTCAGGTTGTTTAGCTTTTGTTGGGAACTTGTGTTATTTGATTCTATGAGTCTCTATTAATAAAAGATTACTATTTAAGAAGGACTTTCCAAATCTTGGTGGCTGTCTTATAAAAACAATACTTTCTTTGTCTGATTAAAACAAATTGTTTTCAAGGAATAAACATACAGATATACTCTCCAAGTCCATGTAACATTCAGTGTTTCATTGTCTTATTTGATGTACGTGGGGAGAGGAGAGTTAAGTGATGGGCTTGTACCTGGGCTCTCTATGGTTTTTCTTTTTTGCCATCAGGCAACATTTTACCATTCAGTTCATTAATCCTTCCATTCCAAACAGCCAATATCAACCCATAATTTTTCTAACTAGTCTCAGAACAAATCACCAAAACTGACCTGGAAGTTAGGAGGAAGAAAGGTGGTGAAAGAGGTTTGGAGAGTCCATAGCTGTTCTCTACGAGTGCGGTGAAAGCTTCTTTTCACATGCACCATTAGATAGTTCTGTCTTGTCCACTCTCTTAACTGGAAAGTAATTTTTTGAAATATTTTAATAATTCATTATAACAAAATATTGTCCCAGCAGATCACTATAAAGAAATATTTATAGGAAATGGAATTTTTTTTATTGTGGTAAAATATACATAACATAAAATTTACTACTGGTCACATTTAGTACATTCATAGTGTTGTGCAACCGTTAGCACTGATGTTCTAGAACACTTTTATCAGCATCCCAAAGGAAACCCTGTGCCCATTAGGCAGTCACTTCCTACTCCTCCCTCCCCTCAGCTCCTGGCAACCATAAATCTGCTTTCTGTCTGTATGGATTTGCCTGTTTTGAGTATTTCATGTAAATGGACTCATACAGTTTGTGGATGTTTGTGTCTGTCTTCTTTTACTTAGCAAAATGTTTTCAAGGTTCATCCATGTTGTAGCATGTATCAGATTGCATTCTTTTTTTTAGTTAAATAAAATTCCATTGAGTGAATATATTACATTTTACTTATCCATTATCAGTTGATGGACATTTTGGTGGTTTTTCACCTTTTGGCTAATGCAAATAGTATTGCTATGAGCATTCGCATACAAGTTTTTTGGGTTTTTTTGTTTTTTTTTTAACATCAGTTTTCATTTCTTTTCATTCTATACCTGGAGTGGGATTGCTGGTCATATGGTAATTTTGTGTTTAACTTTTTGAGGAACCACCAAACAGTTTTCCATGGCTACTGCACACTTTTCCATTCCCACCAGTAATGTAGTAGGGCTCCAGTTTCTCCACATTCTCATCAACACTTGTTATTTTTATTTACTTTTTATTGTAGCCATCGAAGTGGATATGAATCTCATCATAGTTTTTTTTTTGTTTTTTTTTAAATCCTCACCCAAGGATATTTTTTCCATTGCTTTTCAGAGAGAGTGAGAGAGAGAGAGGGAGGGAAGAACATCGATGTGAGAGAGACACATCGATTGGTTGCCTCCTGCACATGCCCTGACTGGGGCCAGGGATTGAGCCTGCAACTGAACCGAGGTACGTACCCTTGGCCAGAATCGAACCTGGGACCCTTTAGTTTGAGGGCCGATGCTCCAACCACTGAGCAAAACCAGCAAGGGCTCATCATAGTTTTGATGTGCATTTTCCTGGTGGCTGATAATATTGAGCATCTTTTCATGTGTCAGTTGGCCATTTGTATATTTTTGATGAAGTGTCTATTCAGCCCTTCCCCTTTTTTCTGTTGGGTTGTTTGTCTTTTATTACTGAGTTTAAGGGTTCTTTATTCTAGATACAAGTTCCTTATCAGATACATGATTGGCAAGTATTTTCTCTCACTCTGTGGATTGCCTTTTTACTTTCTTGATAGTATCCTTTGGTACATACAAATTTTAATTTTGATGAAGTTTAATTTATATTATATGTTCTTGCTTGTGCTTTTGGTGTCATAACTAAGAAATCATTGCCAAATCCAAGGTTATCCTATGTTTTCTTCAAGAGTGTTAAATGGAATTTTTTGACTGCATATTTTTAATTATATTACATAATTTTGTATTCTCTTATTAACATCTTTTGCTAGATTTTGTTTAGTTTATGTAACACTGGTTAAATGTTTCTGTTATTTGGCCTTTTTGGTTTTCCTTTTACTAGCTTAGCTCTTGTCATGCGGTACTTTCAACGCAGCTTGCTGATGCCATGATGTTCCCCATCACCCAGTTTAAAGAAAGAGACCTGAAAGGTATTGAAGTCAAGCTTATGTTTACTTTCACTAGCTATCAGAATATTAATGCCCGTAAAATGCGTATTACTCTATATCTTAATCATTTCTGAATACAGCTTGTGCCACTTTTACTTAGTCACTAAGCATTCATAGGAGCTCCTTCTAGATGTTAAACTAGGTACTGAGGAATCCTGATGTGAATAAGACATCACTTCACTTGGGAAGGTCTGGAAAAGGATATGGGCAGAGGGTTATGACACTATCTATAGGGAATGAGCCAGGTGTTGGGAAGGCTCAAGGGAGGGTAGCAGAAAGGCTTCACCAAGGACGTGACATGAGCGTTGAACAATGAAGAGGAGTTTGCCAGGAGAAAAGAGTCATTATTCTATTGGAGGGAACTAGGAAGCACAGAGGTGCGGGTTGTAGAAATACATGGCTTGTTTTGAGAATGACAAGAAGTTCAGTGTGACTGCAGTGTTGAATGTGTTGGGCATGGCAGGACACAAATCTAGAAATAGATTAGTTGGGACTTGATTATGCTAAAGATGTTCCACTTGAGTTTATAAGGAAAAGAGAAGCCAATGGAGATCTTTAAGAAGACACAATCTTTTTGTTTTTGGAGAGTGGAATAGAGTGAATTTGATGTCTAAGAGAATGGATTAGAAAGTTGTGAGAGTCCAGTGAGGTCTGACCAAGACCCAAACTGAGACAGTGGCACAGGAAATGAAGGTGTGTTTATGGGCTGGAGTGGCAGGAGGTAGGGGTACTAGCATAGCTAGCAACCCATGACTTAGTTGTTTGTGGTGGATTTTCCCCCATTTATCATCATTCAATGATAAAATGAGAGTTTTATAGAGTTGGCTCTGCTTTCTCGTAATTTACAATCTTAGAAAATTATACAGACTTATTTATAAGATATGTTGATAGAATAAAACATTGAACTAATATATCAGTGGATGGTAAAATATTTAAATTATAATGGAATAAAAACAAATGTATTTAGAGATGGAGTTAATATTTGTGGTGGTAATCCTCAAGAATGGTCATTCCAAGGTCAAAAAACAAGATTTTTTTCCTCAATCTAAAAGGACTGAATGTCATGATCTTATTAATAAAATGTTCTTTGTTTCTTATTTAGCATTTGAACTTACTAGAGTCAATATAAAAAAAATGAATCAAGTTAGATTCTGGCACTAAGAATATTTGCGTATCTTAGAATTTGCAGGGGTTTTAAAATTTGTTTTTGTGTCATATTACTGAGTTGTGGTGAGTAGATTTTCTGGAGGTGTAATGTTGCTAATGATAGTAAATGTTCCATAGGCTAGCTGAAACACAGAGTAGCCTTTTCACTTTGAATGTTGAAGTATGAGGTATTATTTAGAGTTTTAATTATAGCTTAAATGCCAGTTACTGTTTTCTAAAAAAAAATATTAAGATATTTCATAAATATGCTACACTGAAATTATTCTTGAACTTTTCCAGAAATATTGACATTAAAGGAAGTGTTTCAGATTGCTAGTAATGGTAAGCTCTTAATACTTTACACAGTTATTTTTTGTAATGATGCATTGTTTAAATCAACACAAATCTGTGGCCAGATTTTATGCAATAATTGGAAAAAATGAATCTAATTAAAAGTTTAAGTGAACATTATTTAAATCAGTGTTGTTATTTAAGTTGTACTGTTTACCCTATAGAAAAATTTAAAAGGAAGTTAAATCAACTCTAGTGATTTGCTATCTTTATAATATCTAAAGAGGTGATATAATGTTTTCCCTGCCTTGTTTTCCTATATATTCCAAGTTTTCTTTAATGAACATTTGCTATTTTTGTACTAAAAATACTTCTGTAAACTTTTAGTGGATTACATTTTCCTCTGAATTAAATATTTTTACCAATTCAATAAGTAGAAGCATACTTTAGGGGAACATTTGTTGAAAGATGCATATATGAACACCATCGAAAGCATTTATAAGTTTTACAGGGTACTATTTTATTGTTGTTAATAGTCATTTCTGTTTTCCAGATCATGATGCTGCAATTAACAGATATAGCCGATTGTCAAAAAGAAGAGAAAATGACAAGGTATTACACATACTTACTCTTTTAGTGTCCCAGTTAACAACTGTTTCATTAGGTGGTCTAGTTTTTCCTGTTTAAAAATAGTTGCCAGCATTTATTTTGTATATTTTGCTGTATTGCTCTTAGTCTTTTCTCCTAATTATTTCAAAGCCTTTCCGATAATTGTTATCAGACAATTAGTAATTGTCTCTTTAAACAAAATACTTTTTGCTGACAAAATTTTATAAGTACACATAACTATTTCAAAAATGTAAGTGATGCCCAGTATATAACATGCTTCCTTTTGCTTTGTATTTTGATAATAGTGCATTTGTTCTGTTATTTAACCCTGTATTTGAAAAATGTCTTCTGAGATACAGTAGTTACTCATACATGACTCGGTGAAATTGTTATGAGAACTTTTTCATTCACAGGGAAAAATATATATAAATTTTTTGATACTTCTTTCAAGGAGCTAAATCCAGAAATATTACACTATATTTGAGGAGAGAAGCATTTGAGTCAAGACAAACAACAGAATATTAACAAGTTCATCTGGATGCTCCTTAAGGTCATTTCTCTCTCAGAGCCTAATCCCAGGGTAGATGAGAAGGCCTCCACCTGATGTTCGTGTGTGAGGTGATCTCTGTGCTGGGAGTGGGTGTCTGTAGCATCGGCTGCAGGTGCTGGTTGGCACACAGTGACCACCTGTGGGAATCTGAGTGGGTGGGATTTACTGTACAACAGCTGCTGTGACACAATAAAGGGAATGCTTCTCACACAAGATTCAGCAAAAGATCTGCTTTCCTGTTCTAATTTTAGTTCACTGATTACTTGATGGTATAAATATTGATAAATACATTTTGAGATCTATATTACTTTGTTACTTTGCCTTAGAGAAGTAAAGGCTTTAGGTATGAATTTTGGTATATTTTACATTGCCTCTGGCTACTACAGGTATTTTTTAAAACATTCTTTCACCAATTTCATTTCACTTAAAAATATTAATTGAGCACCTACTATATGTTGGGTACCATGGGGGGAACAGTGTGAATAGGCTCCACTCCTGCCCTGAGGGAGTGGATAAACCACATTTCCTGTGTGAAGGCATCTGACTGGACTAGATGCCAGAGCACAGGATGAAGAGAATGCATGGGTTAACACTAAGTTAAGTGCAGTAATAGAAGTCCTAGCAAAATGCTGGGAGAGCACAGAGAAGGCAGCAGCTAACTTTGGTGAATTGGGAAAGGTTACACTTGTAGGAAGTGACATTTGCATTGAAGATGAGTGGACCTCACTGGTTTGGGATTGGGGAGAAGGCATTCCTAGAGGAAAAACAGCTTTTGTAGAAGTGCATGGTAGAGTCTGAAGAATGTTAAGGTTTAAGAGTACTGGCTCTGGAGTCAGACTGCTTGGGGACGAATCTCACCTCTGCCACTTATTTGCCTGAGTTCACACGCTGGTTACTTAGTTTCAAGCCTTTATTTCTCTTTCATAAAAACTCAGTAGGTGTTAAGATGAAATGAAATAATGCATGCAGAGTACTGGGCTTATAGCAAATTTTCATTAAACTCTAGCAATAATAATAATGGAACCATAATTCTTTCATTATATCGGGAGCATAGGATGTATTTGGAGAGGTATGGCAGAGATGACAAGCAAGTAGTAGTTTGGGGCCATATTACTGTGTTCATGACTTGGAAATTTGTGTTAGAGGAAGTGGGCCACCACCAAAGGACTAAGTGAATGAATAACAGTGCACTTGTGCTACAGGATAAAAATACTAATGGAAATGTGAAGGGGACCACTGGAGGAGTCCACTGAAAAGGCATCAGAGTAGTTTGCAAAGACATTAGGAGAGTCTCAGCTAAGGTTGTTTTGAAAGTGGAGAGGAAGGAATACTTCTGGAAGGTAGTTAATAAGAATTGGTAAGACTTATGGTAGTAGTAGGAGTCAAAAATGAGTCCTAGAATTCTTAGATAGGATGGCTCTTGGAATAATTAAGAGAGCTAAAAAACAAAGTAGAGGAGCAGGTTTCATGGGGAAGATGCTGTCTACATTTTTGTGCATTTCCAGCACGTCCTCCCCACCGTACACACACACAGCTCAGGTGGACATGCGCTTCCTTTAACACTTGGGAGAGAGAGGAGTAGGAGGTAAAGTTTGGGAGTCATTTGTGATGGGCTATTATTTGTACTTGATTGGTATTCTCAGGAAAACGGGAAGGGAGAAGAGCCCAGCACATACTGCATAATAGGTGTTCAGTAAATATTTGTTGTCTGAGTACAGGAACTTAAGGGAACACTCGTATTTTAAGTGTGGGTGAAGGAAAACAAGTACAAGATAGGAGAAGCAGCAGGGAGGGAACCAGGAGGAGAGAGTGGTACCATGTGAACTGACAAGGTCAAAGACTATGGCTAAGCTATTACCAAACAATTGTCTGCCTTTCCCCTGTGTAGTAGACTTTCTCTGCCATGCTTATTTTATTATTGTACCATTCTTAGTTATATGCAGAATTCTGCTTTTAATGTGTTTTAAAATGAAGTGGTTGGTAGTAAAACAGGAAAACTATCTTAGCCAATATTTTGCAGGATTTCTAATATCTAAGAAAATAGGAAAGCTATGCACAGTTGCTGGTGATGTACTTTTTTCTTTGGGTGTAGGCTTCACAGCCACTACTAAAGATAATTCAAAATTAAATAAATAATAATACTTTTAATCTTTTCACTTAAAGGCAAAGTATGAAGTAACAGAAGATGTCTACACTTCCAGAAAAAAACAACACCAGACTATGATGCATTATTTTTGTGCATTAAATACTCTTCAGTACAAGAAGAAAATAGCACTGTTAGAACCTCTACTTGGGTACATGCAAGCTCAGGTGAATACTACACTGTGTTTTGGATTATAACTACCCTAAAAATTTTATATTGAGTATGATACTTATGTTAAATATAAGGATATTATATTACAATCTAAGGTCAAAATACAGTTTTGTGCTTGTGTTTTAAAAAGTAATTTTAAAATGTCATCAGGATGTTATTTTAAGGAAGTTAGGGAGAACGGTTTTCCTTGCAGATGAAGATTTCAGGTATTTTATGGTAAATGAAACCACTTACCTTGTATTTAGATCTTGATTGTCACAGTTGGGGACAGGGAACCAAAAGCTAAGTGAATTGTGGAGATACACCTATTGCTGGAGCTTCCACTCATTCTCACTTCATGATAGATTCGAAAGAGAAGTCTGAGTTTGCTTCATGTTGTTTGCATACTTCCTGAGTTAAAAACATTAATGAACTCCAAAGTGTCCCAAGAGGTGTGCATCAGGAAGGGGGCTAGAAAATTAAATTTGGCTAGTATGAGATGACAGCCCCCTAAAGATAAGAGTTTAAGGAAATATGAATATTTCTTCAAGTATGAGTATTATTATTCCTCAGGTAAAAAACTTTTTTACCTTTGTATTATACATGAAATAGTTTATCCATATGACTGACTTGAAATGTTTTAAAATTTATTTTCCAATTTAAAAAAATTGCTTACCATATGCATGTATTAATATATAAAACAATGTACAGTGAAATTTAAGTTTAGTTTCTTCAGTGGCTTCATGCCCAGCAGAAGTCATTGTAAACTACAACCTATTTTTACACAGATGGGAATAATCCTTTAATTTTTACTTACCCATGTATCTTGGAATTTGTTTATATGATTCACTTAAAGTATTTTGTTTGTGTATGTGGGTGTTTCTGTTGTTCACCCTCCCACTCTCACACCCTCTTGCCTCAGATAAGTTTCTTTAAGATGGGTTCTGAAAACCTCAATGAACAACTGGAAGAATTCTTAACTAATATTGGAACAAGTGTACAGAAGTAAGTATTTTCTTCCTTAAAATTGAAAATGAAGTTATGTGAATGATAAGTTAACAGCTAAATGTCATAATCTAAAAATATTTGCCATTTAAGTCCCTGCCATGAGAGTGTTGCTCGCATGACTCATGGACATTTCCTGGTTTTTCACCATCTTTTCCACAGAATATGAACTCTGAGTTTCATAACAGTGTCATATCTGATGGTATTTTATTGATTCTAAACTAGGTTTTATGTCTGACTATAACAGACACATAATAGTAATTATCCATAAGTGAATTATCTTCATGGTTACCTGAATTGTGGGGGATAGATGGGAGATCACTAAATAAATCTTGTTTTTCAAGCCATGAAAGCTAAAAGAGAGAAAGAGAAAGCAGTTCTAATCAGGTTCAGAAGTCTGAGCAGTGATATAGTCAATCTCAGGTATAGAGGGAGGTGAAAATGATTGTTGTTTTAAAGGCTCAGGACAGAACAGTTTGAAAATTCCTCTAGAGTCAGACATTGAATGTATCTTCATTAATATCTGTTTTAAATAAAATGTAAAGCTGTTTTATAACATGTTCATGTTACTTTACCCATACCACTGTTGCTCTCTTTAAGAAAATAGATACAAATAAATTTCAGATAAACATGAGTGGTAAGGAGTCCTTTGTCTGTTGTGGTTGGTAGTAAATAACCTGTTGTTTGTGTTAGTGTTCGCAGGGAAATGGACAATGATGTAGAGACCATGCAGCAGACAATAGAGGATTTGGAAGTAGCCAGTGACCCTTTATATGTGCCTGACCCAGATCCCACGAAATTTCCTGTTAATCGAAACTTGACCCGAAAGGCTGGATACCTTAATGCTAGGAAGTAAGAAAACTATTGTTATTTTTATATATTGTATGTCATTTAAAGTAGTAGCAAGTGAATATAATATGTAATTGATATTGTCTGCCAAATTGTTTTGATTTTACTAAAGGTTAAATCTTGTTAGTGGTATTAGTATTTATGTGAACTTTTTGACCTGTGGGATTCATGAGTGATTTTCAGAAGTAACAAACTGTTTAGATATTTATTGAATAGTTTAGAATTATTTAAAAAAGTGAAACCAATTTGAGTTTAAATTTAGCATAATGTGAATGCTATTAAATGTTATTTATCATACTTTAAAATATATGTAATTATACCATCAAGTCAAAATTTAGTTTTTAGCTGAAGATAGGATAAAGCAAGTTAACCATAGGAGTGAAATAAGTTCTTTTGTTTCTAATTTACACCCTTTAATGGTTGAACTATATTTTATGGAGCATCATTATAATAGCTGCAATTTGATAATTTCCAGCCTTGTTTTGGAAAATATATACACATACTCACAAGTGGTCAGCATACATGAATTTATTTTAGAGACTGAAAAATGGATATTTATATTTTCTAGGTGCCTTGGTGCCTTTTTGCGGGCTGGTCCTTTGTGCTGTGCTTTATCTTATGTCTGGCTTATGATGAGATTTCATGCGTGTTGTAATTAAAGAGTGAATGCACTTTCTTCATTTAGTAAAACAGGCTTGGTGTCATCTACCTGGGACAGACAGTTTTACTTCACTCAGGGTGGAAACTTAATGAGTCAGGCCCGTGGGGACGTAGCAGGAGGCTTGGCCATGGACATAGACAACTGTTCAGTAATGGCTGTGGACTGTGAAGACAGGCGGTACTGTTTTCAGATCACCTCCTTTGATGGAAAAAAGTTAGTATTTTTCCTACTATTAATAAAGTCTGTAATATTTTAAACTACTGAAATGCAGGATAATTCCTTTTCATTCAGACATTTTATAGATATTTTAGGCTTTTTATGTATTAAGATAATTTTTGTGTAGAAATGAGTTGAATTGTCCTTTCTGACCTGGTTAAATGATGTCTTAGTATTTTAAAGTTATCAAAGCGAGGTCATATGGTAAAGACCAGCAATTTCTTGCTAAGACTGGTCAATGAAAATCCTGCATGGTGTGGGGAAGGCAGCACAAGTTAGTGGAAAGAGCCCCAACCTTGGGGTAAGAAAGTTCAAATTTTGGACCCACTACTTACTACGTGGTCTTAAACAAGTTACACAACCTCCCTGAGCTCCATTTTTGTACATGTAAAATTGGGGGAGGTCATAATCCCTATTTTGATAATTGTTAATGAAAAATTGAAATCTAACATATGTAATGTGTCTAGCATGTACTAGGTGCTAACAATAATAAATATTTCTAATCAAATTATTTACATGCCATTTAAAAATTTTCTGTTATGTTTGCATTAAATGAGAATCCATAGAACAAATTTTTGAAAAGCACAGAAAAATATAAAAAGGAGTATGAAAAAAAGCTATAATCTCACTAACCAGAGCAACAATTAACTTTTTGGTCTGTTGCCTTACAATTTTTATTTTAATTACAGTTTTTAAATAGTTGAGGAAATACTATATATATAATTTGGATCTGTATTCACTTATTAAAAACATTTTATAACAGTTGTATATAATCCACCTAAGGATACACACCATAATTTACAAATTTTCCTAATGATAGATGTTTAAGTTATCTGCAAAATTTTCCTACTTAATTGTTTTTTATCTTTCTTATTGTTCAGAGCAGCTCTGGGTTCTCTGAAAGTCATTTTCTCCCTATATTTATGTACATCAAAATGGTTGTTTAATTTCGTATTCCTTCTATAAGCATATAGTGAATGTCAATTACAATATTACTGTGTACCAGTAATCATGCTAGATGTTGGGAGTCCCCGTATTCATTTGTCACAATTATCAAACTGTTAATAACTCATTATAAGTACTTATCTTTTTGTATTTTCAGTTTTTTGTTAATGTTTGACATGATTTCCCATTTCACATTCCTGATTTGATTAAAGATTAATAAAAATTATTTTTTTCTCTAACCCTTAAAACATGAACATCTATAGAAAAACTGAATATCCCTATGTTAGCGGTTAATATATATTGAAAATTTTTATTTAACTTTATTCCATAAGAAATAATCAGTAATGAAGTAAAATTAGTGTTTTATATTAGGGTCAGTTATTTATATTTGAAGTATGGGTATCAGAAGGTTGAAATGGATTGTCTTAGTTGCAGTGCACCTTTGCTATAGGCTGTCTTCTGAAAAGTAGCACCTGTTTCTTTATTGGTACAGTTTGGCATAGATAGCCAATCAGGAGTTGTTAAAATCTAAGTCCTGGTGCCTCTGGTGGTCTCCTTTTCCTAAGATACTAGTTGGTTATGTGTATTGTGTGGGGTGTTTTTTTTTTTTTTAATACTGATTGGTTTTATACATACCTTTAAAGATAAAAAGAATTTCTCAGATCATGTTAAAAGTACTTTAAAAGAAGTTGAAGGTCCAATTCTTCTTTTTCTTTTTTTTCAGATCTTCAATTTTGCAAGCAGAGAGTAAAAAAGACCATGAAGAGGTAAAATTTTATCCAGTTAATTTCTTCAGCAACATCTGAAGATATTTTGCTGATGACAAAACAATATGTTCATTATAGAAATTTGAAAAATTCTGGTTAATTAAAAATACCTTTTAAATAGAAGTTTATTGTCCTTAAACAACATTCTTAAGTTTCTCAAAGAATTTTATAGTTGGACCTCTGAGGAGAGAACCTTAGAGATCATCTCTCCCCTGTCTTTTTAAAGGCTCTGATTGAGAAACGACCTTGTGACTGTTGCTTTCTGGCAAGCTATTGGTATCATGAGGTGACAGTTTAATTTATTCACTTCTCTCAGCAACCCTTTAAGAAAGTATCTGCTGCATTAAGAATCTAGTGGCAGCAGATGTGGCATGGCAGGAAGCAACTAAAACTTAAACCTTAGGGAAATGAAAGACAGAAGAACAAAAGTTTGGGAGTGTCTCTTCTTCCTCACAAGTATTTTATTTCTGGCTCCATTTTTACTTGTAGTACACCAAATATGGAAGGTAAGTTACTGTTAACAACTGATGCTTCAAAACTTTGTCTTGAGAAATAGTCTTCAATGAAAATGTATTATAGGTTGATTTTGAGCCATTTTATCTGATATTATAATTGTTTTGGTAAAAGGCAAGGTTACAAATTATGTAAAGATCTACATTTATTTACTACTTGTGGAAAAGAGTAGGTATTAAAACTTGGCTTTTGGTCTCTGAGGCACACAGACAAATGTCTGCTCTCTGCAGGGTTTACTAAACAGAATATTAGTATAGTTTAGTGAGGCTCATCAAGCATTGGACCTCTCGAGAGAGAAACAGAAGGTGTGAAGCAGAGAGAGTTTTCTATGTCAATTTTTTATAAACCTGAAAGAAGGGAAGTATGTAAAATATATTTACCAGGAATACATTTAGCTCCTAATTTTTTTGCATTGGTGTTAATGGTATCTGAGTCCAGACTGTCTTGTTTGGTGGGGATTAAGGAGGAAGTAGTATAAAAAGATAAATACAGACTACTAAATTATAATTGAACATGATTGCTATATTTTTTTATTTCCTTGTATTAAATAAATCTGGGACTTAAAAATAATAAATCTGTTCAGTGTTCTGTTATACCCTCATATATTATTGCATGTATATGCTTATGTATATAGGAAGATATTTATCTCATAAGAAAGATTATGTGTTACTTCTAATGAAACATATTTCATTCAAATATTGAACATTCTCTTTTAGAAGAGGAGCATCGTAGAAGAATTATTAATCATATTTTCTATTTTTTCCTCTTGCAGTGGATCTGTACAATAAACAATATATCTAAACAAATATATTTAAGTGAAAATCCAGAGGTAATATTTTTATTTTATCATATCTAGATCTGGCAAAATTTAAATAATTCTTGGCTAATACATTGTTTATTAAGTCATAATTCTCTCAAGTTCTGTAACCTTATTAATTTGCCTTTGAATGAGTAGCTTTAATGTATCATGTATATAATGAGTAATCTGGTCTTCCTAGAACAATAAATTATTTCAAAGGTACTGAAATCAGTCAATAAACAAATATTTACCAGGCCCCGACCTTGTGTTAGCTCTGTGTTGAGCACCATGAAGAAGGGGGATGGGGAAGAAAACTAAGCCATGGCCTCTGTCCTCCAGGAGCTTATGTGTGTGGGAAGACAGGACTAAAACTTCAGCATTTCAAATAGAACAGTATGTAATTGAAAACACTGTGATGACTAAAAGCCTAGGACTTGAGAACGTTAAGATGAGTGTGGACTTTGGAGAAAACTGTGGAGATGGTGGAAACCTGAGCTGGGTAGGCTTTGTCCGTGTTTTGAGGAAAAGAAAAGACATTGCAGATAAGAGAACAGAAGTAAAAGCACAAATGTGGATCTGGTATGAATCTAGTTGTGTAATTGGATTTGAAGGTTCTTGTTGGAGAATAGAAAACTGAAATGTGCATACCAGTCACCTGGGGATCTTAAAATGCATTCAGTAGGTCTCCAGTGAGGCGGCCTGGATTCTTAATTTTGCCAGTTACCTCAAGTAGCAAGGGTATCAAACCAGATGAACTCAGCACTGTAGACATAGCCATGGGTACAATCCAGGAAGAACTCTGGAAGGAATAAAGGGGTTCCACATTGCAGTGTAGTTGGGAAAAGACTTGGCTTAGGACAGGAGCTGCCTCATGTGCTATATACCTAGGCACTTCCCACGGCTGGGCGGGGGCTAAGGATTTCAGCTGAGGCAGAGGGAGGGCTAATTCCTCCAGAAAGTCCTCACCCTTCTAAGCCTTAAACTGTTGGTATAATGGTTGATTAGATGGGAGTGTCTGGGGATATACAGGAGTCCATTATCATAGTTCAGGTATGAACTGAGGAAAGAAGAAACAGTGAATCATAGAAACAGGTAAAAAGAAATTGACTGAGCTAGTTAGCAATGGACTGATATAAAGGAGGAAGGAGACAAAGATGACTTCCAGGTTTTAAAACCAAGTGAAGGGAACATTTTGGAAGAGTTCTGTTTTTTGTTTTAATCATAATGGCTTTGAGGTGCCCTTCTAACACATACGATTTAGATGCCTAGGAAAAAGTTTTGAGCCAAAGAAGCAAAATCTCAGACCTCAAAAATATTAGTAGTTTCTCATAGTTTTAAAATAATCTTATGAGTTTAAGAAATCAGTGCACACTGTAGAGAAGCCTTGTGCTTTTAGTAACTTGATTTCCTGTCAATCTACTTTTCCTTTCTGTTACGTTAAAATGCAAAAAATTAAAATGCAAAGTAGATGACTTGTTAATACCTGGGGAATACATGAAAATACAGTGTTTGGCCTTGAAAATTTCAGGCTTATTGTACTTTCCTATCAAGGATCAGAACTTAAGTTTTAATTATTATTTCCCAGATTATCCAGAATTATTTTATCTATATTAATGAGAGAAGAAATTTTGATCAGTTTGTGGCATTGTCTTAGTAATTTTGCTAACTATAATACATAGAAATGTAAAAATACTTTGCGATTATTTTTTCTAATGTAAATGCCATTTTATTCAGCCAGTGTTTTAAATAAAAGAATACATTTATGAATATTTCTTATTGAAAGCTTTCTTGCTTTCAATTTTTGGTCTGAAAATAACCATGATAATTTTATCAATTAATTAATACATAGATATTTTTAAGCATAAATTGATTCTGAAAAAGTATAAAAACTTCAGCATAGTTATAAAATACTTTTATATTTTGTGACTATTTCCTACTCCTTCTAAATTTCTTTATTTAGCAAATGTATTGAGTGTCCAGTATGCCAGACACTGTACTAGGTGCTAGCAATACAAACCTTAATCCAAAAAATCTCATAATTAAAAATGTAAAGAAAAAAAACAGTATTTCCTAATATGTAGATAGCAGGAAAAACTCAGATCCTCCCACCCACACATTTACAGGAAGTAAGAGAAAACAAGTTATAATTCTGGAAAGTTAATTATGTATCTTAATATTAAGACAAAGTACATGGAATACTCTAGTAACTCCAATTTACATTTTATGTGTAATTCAAGAACATTTCGACAATTCAGAGTTATAGTCAAACTTTTGGTTTTCTTGCTTTACTAATGTTAGTCCTTTTTTTAAAAAAACAGGAAACTGCTGCACGAGTAAATCAGTCAGCTTTGGAAGCTGTCACTCCTTCCCCATCTTTTCAGCAGAGGCACGAGAGCCTGCGGCCAGTGGGGTGAGTTGCCAGACTGTGGGTTAGTTAGAGAACCGTATGGGGTATTGAACACTTCAGTTTTTAGCAGTGCTGCTTAGACTAGTATGAAATAGTTCCCAAACAACATAGAAACTGTATTTTCAAATTGGTAAATTTACTAGCCAAGAGTGCTGAATAAATAATTCCAAATTTTCTTAGTGTTTATCTCTAGATTGAGTGATTTGTATTTTTGAATTTAATAATTGGAAAGAAAAGTTTATTGTTAAATAAGTAGCTGTGGTTTGGGATTATGTCTATTAAAATTTGTTCTACTCTTCTCATTGACTTACAAAATTGTATTTACTTTTCTTATAGTTTAAGTGTTCAATTTCCAAAAGAGAAAACTAAATGTAATGCCTTCTTTTCTTTTGTGCTTAGACAATCTCGACCATCGACAGCTCGAACCAGCAGTTCAGGATCCTTAGGATCTGAGTCCACAAATTTGGCTGCCCTCTCTCTAGATTCTCTCGTTGCCCCAGGCACCCCAATACAGTTTGACATCATTTCTCCCGTGTGTGAAGATCAGCCTGGGCAGGGGAAAGCCTCTGGCCAAGGAGGCAGGTGGGTAATGGCATCACAGGGATATTGTGTCTGTGAAGTTTATGATTCCATTTCTATGTTTGAGAGTCATCTCTTACATAGCACGTGCATCAGCTATGTTGTACCTTGTTGAATTAATTACCTAACATAATTTTGATAGTTGGGGAAGAATCATGGCAGGTTTTTCTCTCTGTTTTCTGCCTTAGATAAATGAGTTAAGATAATTTAGTTTTTAAAAATATTTAATTCTGAATTGCTTATCAGCTCTTAGGTATTTGCTATTAAAAAGAAAGCTGACAGGCCTATCTTTAGGTCGTGACAGTATTTTTAAAATTCTTGAGAGTAATACATGTGCTATAGGTTTATTAGAAAATATTATTCTGTATCAGAATAAGAAATCTCCAGGAAGGTACTAAATCATTATTATACTATGAATTATTAATGAACCATCTTTTGTTTATATAATGAGAAATATCCTGTCAAAGCATTAAAATTTTTCTTTGGCTGTGGATGAAGGAAACGTGACTTAAGGCAAATTACTTACTAAGCAGGTTAGACACCTAATAAATTGATGATATATTAATTTGGATATATATGGCTGTAACCAAGAAAAGGTAATTTACATTTGATCACAGAAATATAATTAGTATCTGATATAATAGATCAGTCAGACATGTACTAGGGAGATAATTTCCTGTTAACTTAATGCCAATGTTATTTTAGAACCACTTAGAACTTTGCTTATAAAACTAACTTTGAATTGTACTTTTTTGCTTCATTGTGAGTGTGCAGGAGCCAAGCACACTAAGGAGGGAGGTAGCTTCCATCTCTGGTTAGCTTTCCTTCTTGCATTGTTTTTCTAGTTTAAAACTAGAAAAAGTTGAAATTATCATAGTTAACTTGCAACATATACTTAGAGAATCTAAAAAGAGGTCTTTACCGTCCCAGGAAATGTCTGGCATTTTTCTCAAGTAGCTAAAATTGAAGCTAAATCAGCTGTTTCTCTGTCTTAGTTTATGTAAATTCATGAAATTTTGCAACGTGGTTTATTATGATGTTGATTTTTGTGTGTGTATGTAGCTGAACTTCCAATCCATCCACATTTTCTAAAATGCAGCAACTTTTGAGTTCAGCCTATTAGCTCAGTCTGAGAGCTAGGGCCTTCATCTGAGTAAGTTGGTCATCAGTAGTGTTCCTTAACTGGATGGGGTATTTTAGAATTTTATTTATTTATTTTTTAAATTTATTTTTTAAAATATATTTTTATTGATTTCAGAGAGAGGAAGGGAGAGGGATAGAGAGAGAGAAACATCAATGGTTAAAGAGTCGTCATTGATCGGCTGCCTCCTGCACGCCCCCTACTGGAGATTGAGCCCGCAACCTGGGCATGTGTCCTGACTGGGAATCGAACCACGATCTCTTGGATCATGGGTAGATGCTCAACCGCTGAGTCACGCCCGACCGGGCTAGAATTTTATTTTAAATGTATGTACAAGGTTTCATGACTTAGTTTTTAACTCAGGTTTCAGTGATTGATAGTCCTTCCATGTGGCTCATTGTAACTAACTGTTCGTTCATAATTTTTAAAAAACTTTTCAGGCGTACAAATCCATTTGGAGAATCTGGAGGAGGTACAAAATCTGAAACTGAAGGTAAAACAGATGTGCAGTATTTTTATGTTTTAGAAATTTTAAGCAGTAAACTGTGAAGAATTTGTTGTTTACATTTGTTCTGCTGTATGCTGCTTTAACGGTATCTTTATTTACTTCACAATTTTCTCTTTACTTAGTACACTTAAAGCAACAGAACTTAATTGGATTTAAGATTTTGTTATTCACACAAAATTACAGAATATTTTATTTTTGACCTCATAGTCAGAGTCTTAATGCATAAGATGTCCTTTAAGTTTTTCCTTACAGCAGATGTTTTCTTCTGGTACTGGAGCATAACTTTTTTTTTTCTTTTTCTAGTAGCTATTTATTTTTATTTAATTTCAAACTTATAGAAAAGCTGTAAGAATAGTACAGGAGTTCTTTTGAGTTAGAGCCACCAATTGTTGAAGCATAATCTTTGCTATTTGAATTTGAGACCTTAATTCTCCTGTAACTTGAACATGGTAGTTAGGAGTTATCTAAATATTTCTGCTAGGTTGAATTTTTCACTGGAAAATCTAAAAGGAGGCAGTGTATTTTATTCTTTAGGTAAAAAAAAATGTGGGATTTAAAAATACATAATGTACCTTGTTCTGTCGTAGATTCTATTCTTCATCAGTTATTTATTGTCCGATTCCTTGGTTCTATGGAGGTGAAATCAGATGATAATCCAGATGTTGTTTATGAAACAATGCGCCAAATCTTAGCTGCCCGGGCCATCCATAACATCTTTCGTATGACAGAATCGCATTTATTAGTCACTTGTGATTGTTTGAAGTAAGTAGTAACCTCTCCCTCAAAAAACTGTAGGAAAAACATGAATATAATTCCAGCCTAATTAAAATTTGTTCAAATTTTTAATTATTATTATAGGTTAATTGATCCACAGACACAAGTTACAAGGCTTATGGTGAGTTCTGCATGTTTAAAGCTTTAAGTCTCTTTGGGCATAAACACACCTTTTACATTAGTAATCATGATTCTCTGTAGTCAGATATGGTAGTATCAATTACAATCGGTCTTTAGGTTGTTATAATTAAGTCTATGGCCATCTCTCCAAAAAAGTTACAATCGAACATTCCATATAACTTAAAGAATCAATACAGTCTGGTGTGATACGTAGTGTTTATCCCTTAGCTAGGGAGTATATATCACTAAAGAAACTAATAGTGGGATTGCCCTGGCCGGGTAGCTCAGTTGGTTAGAGCATCGTCCCGACAAGCTAAGGTTGTGGGTTCAATCCCCATTCAGGGCACATACAAGAAGCAACCAATGAATGTATAAATAAGTGGAACAACAAATCAGTGTTTCTTTCTCTTTCTCTCTCTCTTTCTCTCTACCCCCGCCCACCTTTCCTCTCTCTCACTAAATCAGTAAATTTAAAAAAAAAATTTAATTTAAAAGGAAAAAAAAGAAGAAAACTAATAGTAGTAGGAATTAAAAGGGGAACATGATTGAGTTTATTTTATAATTAGCTATTTTGAAAGAGTTGCAACTATGTGCTTCTATTTAATCATTTCATAATATATACCACTTTTGTTACTGAATTTGACTTTGTAAAATGTGTTAATGACAGTAAAACAATTCAACAACCTCTTATTCTGTCTGGCAATCCAAACCAAATATGATATTACTTGTTCTTGAATTACCATTCTGTTAAGAAAAAAAAAAAGGCTCTAATGTTTTATTTAGGACATTTTTATAACTTAGCATGAGTTTGTTATGGTAAGAGTGCTGTTGCAATGGCTTGAAAAATCTCATGTTTGCTTCTTATATTTTCTGTGGCAGTTTCCATTACCTAGTGTAGTTTTGTATGCTACACACCAGGAAAATAAGAGGCTTTTTGGATTTGTTCTTCGGACATCTGGAGGGAGAAGTGAAAGTCATCTGTCATCTGTCTGCTATATATTTGAATCAAACAATGAGGGGGAAAAGGTACCTGGCTTTTCAAAATGTGTCTCTGTTGTGAAATACATATCATAGTCAAAGTTTACTAAGATTTCTGGAAAAAACTCAAACTTTGCCTAGTGCAACTGAGTTGCTTGACCAAAGCCTGTTCTGAAGAGAGCTGAGCTGATGTATTGGGCCTTTTGAGTTCTTTAGACTTACATCGTTCTAGCCATTGATAGCTAGTGCAATCTTTTGGCCACATTAATTTATCTTGGCAATGCAGTATATTCCTGTAAACAGCTATTTTTAGATGTCTTTAGCTTAGAGTAGCATCAGCAGCTGCTTGCTTTATTCTTTGCAGACCTTACTATCTCAGGGACAAATTTGAGGTAATAAGAAGTGGGTTATGTTAAAAAGGTGACAGCCAGCAGTTGAAACTCACAGACTGAGGAAAGTACACAAAGTCTTGGTTTGGAGCTTGGAACATTCTTAAATCAGCTTTTTTTTGAAGCAGTGTATTATAATGAATTATAAAACATTCACCATTTGGATACTTGAAATTCTTACTTTGATAGGAGAGCTGCCTGAGTTTTTTCTACTTTTCCCTCTTTTAGATTTGTGATTCTGTTGGACTTGCAAAACAGATAGCTTTGCATGCGGAACTGGTAAGAATACAAGACACTTAATTATCCAGAATGTTAACTAAAGTAATGCAGGATTTTCATATTGACAAATAAAATGGTTTTGCTAAGTAATGTTAACTTTGGATACTGCTCCTGATTTGGCATTTAGAATTGGGTGAATAGCTAACATAGAATGTAAATGTTTGGTGTGCTTTCTCATATAATGCAGAAAATAATTTGAAAAGGTTACAAAGCTAATATTAATTGAAAAGTCTAAAATTTAAAGTTATTTCCTATTTAATTCATTAGTTGTATTCATCTGTTCTTCAGGATCGTAGGGCATCAGAAAAACAAAAAGAAATAGAGAGAGTAAAAGAGAAGCAACAGAAAGAACTCAGTAAACAAAAACAAATTGAAAAGGTATGCAGCCCTCATGTCTGGATCCTCTCTGACGTGATCTTTGTAAAGTTTCCTTAATTCAGCCCTGTGACTTCATTCCAATGAAGGTCTGTTTCTGCTTGCTCAGCCACTTCATGACCAGAGAGTTCATAGCACAGCAGAAAAGGATGGCATCTGTCTTCTGATAGGATGTTTATGTTACAGTTACACTGACATATAGAGTAACTTGCCATTTAGCAAACGTATCAGAACTTCCATGTTTTCATATTCCAGTGAAGGTTGTCTCTGGCAAAGCAGATTTTTTGAGAGGCTGTGTCATACAGACTTAACTGCCATTGCAGAAATCCACATTGGCCTCTAGGAATGTGTGTGTGTGTGTGTGTGAGTGAGTGTGTATAATATATAATATATATAATATGTAAAATATAAATATTTAATGTTACCAGGAGTGTCAAATCATTGTCTGTCCAATAGGATAATTTTAAGCTTAGACAAATTTTAGAACAAAATCTGGAGAATGCATTAGATAGGTGATAGATGAGATTGAAAAAGCCAGTTATGGGGTGTGGCATTGACAGCAGTGGAAAAGATAACTGGAATATTTCATGAGAACAGGTCAACAGGAATTGTCAGTGGAGTGGATGTATGGGCAAAGGAGAGGGATGTGGCAAAGATGACATTGAAGTCAAGGCTTCCTTGATAGATTAGACTGAGAGAAGATGACACAGATTTAGCAAGATTAATTGGGCAAAGGTGGAGAAGAGAGCGCAGAGGAACGGAGGGGATGCGAATGTTTTACTGTGGAGTATAGTGAGAGAGCACGATGGCCTGAATTTGGTTGGTGACCATGATAATGGAAGAGGAAATGTTGGTTTTTATAGGATTTATAGAGTGGAACCAGAATTCACTTTGGTGCTGCATTGGTTGGTGTAGCCTTTCTTTTCAGTAAGTTGCCAGATTTATGCATTATTTTGTGACAGAAGGATTGAAGTGGTTCTCAAGTATGTATTTTAGAAGCATAGTTTTCCATTTGATTGCAAACAATTAACTTAAAGTTTCTTTTCTGTCTTTTCCACTAGGACTTAGAAGAACAAAGTCGGTTGATAGCTGCTTCCAGTAGACCAAACCAAGCCAGTGGGGAGGGGCAGTTTGTTGTCCTTAGCAGCAGCCAGTCAGAAGAGAGTGATTTGGGAGAAGAAGGAAAGAAGAGAGAGTCAGAAGCATAAACTTAGCCTTGTTTTTGGTTGATAATTCCCCCCTTCAAATTTATTGACAGTTTCTGTGGTGAAATGACACAAGGTAACAACTATGTTGAAATATCAAGGAGGAAACTAAAGTTTATATTTGTGTGTTTGTTTTAACTTCATTTTAAAAAATAAGATTGACCTTGATGGCTTAGGTTTGCATTGATTTCTTTTCCTCAAAAATAATACACTATGCAGTAACATCAGATTCCTTATCTAAAAGAAGCAAGCCTGTTCATCTCCCTAAAGTAGATTGCTGAGGAATTACACTTGCTCAAGCCTTTTTCCCTTCAAATTGTGAATTTATTATCTTGCATTGTAACTAGCCATGACCCTAAGAAATCATTTATTCTTCAGCTTCAGATACTCATGGTTATGCTCCCTCTCTTTCATTAAGAACATTTTGTTGGTGGTCCGCGCTCCCCGGAGCACACCTGCACCTTTCCCTTCCCCATCCCCCTTTTCTTCCCCCATAAGCATGCAGGTCCTAAACTCTAAGGGACCCCAGGGGACTTGGAACCAGGGGAGCAATGGGCATTGGCAGCTCATCCCGGACTAACCCCCTGAACCTGTCTCCAAGGCCCCTTTTTCTCTGACTTTCTAGTGAGCTGACAGCAGCCCCGCCTTGGCTCACTTCTTTCACTGTGACTGTTACTTCTCAGTGAGTCTACACAGCCCCACCTAGGCTCTCCTGTTGCTTCTCTGTCCTAAGCCCTTCCTTGTTTCACTGTCCTGGCTGTAATAAACATACTCTCAAAAAAAAAAAAATCATTTTGTTGGTGGTTAGGAAGCTTTCAACTGGATAGGTTCAAAACCCTTTATACAGAGAATTCTACAAGTTTGCAAATATTTTAACTATTAAATGTGCAATAGAACTTTTATAAAATAATTAGAAAAGACATTTTAGACTTAAGGTTTTAAATTGTGGCAGGTGGTACTGTTGATTTCAGGGCACTTTCTTAGATTGCTTACATTTCTCTGATGTACTGCACCTGATGCCATCGGGAAAGAAGCTTAAGTGTTTTCAGTTCAGTTACTGATACATCCCTGGGCATTTTATTATCACAGTCTTAGTTCTCAGGTTGGAACTTGAATTATTGCTGCAGAGCAGTAATGGTTAAAATAAGATTTTGGAATTTATAAAAAGGGATTTTTGTTGTTTAAGTACATTTTAGATTAGGATTTAACATGTAGATATTGTTACAGGATAATACATTGTATTTTTTGCATTGAGTGAGGTAATTTTTATTGAAAATCAAGTGACTTTTCAAAAGAAGTTCTATAATAATTATGTTTTCTGCTTAAAATAAAAATTCCCAGAGATTAGTTTAGAAAATGTAGAATCTAAATTTCAGACTGATACCTATAGTATTTTCATAATCCCATGTTTTGATAACATACTGATCACCACTTTATATCCACAAAGGCAAATAAATAATATATGAGAATAGAATAATTTGCACTAATTATTGTAAATACCTGTATTCTTCAAATGAATGAAATGTCTCATTCCATGAAAGACTGAAAAGGAATTGAATGCTTGGAATAGGAGAGTTGATCAAGGAAGGATTTTAGCTCAGTGTCAAGGTTAAAATGACATTTCTCCACTGCCTACTTCTATGTCAACACTTGATTTTTTTTCTTTACTCAGATTTTTAACATTGCTGATAGAAATTATGTTCCTATGTTTCACATGTCAAAGTGTATGCAGACAAGTTATACTGAATGAATTGTTTTACATAGTTACACATTTAAAATTTTCAAAAGATTGGCCACTAAGACTAATTTTACAAGGGAAAAAGGCCTTTTGTTTTTTTTATATACAGTTTTTCTTCTTAGTTCTGAATTAGAAGTGGCATTTGTTTAGTTTCCACAATATAGTGGGACTGTTTCACGCCATATGTACACTGTTTTCTGTAGGAACGGGATAGGTAATTATATATAAGATCATGATACTCTTTTATCCATGTGCCAAATGGGAATAATGATTACTTGACAATCATTATTGTGAAGCCTTATGTTACCAAAACATTTAGTAAAAAATAAAATAGTAGAAATTTATGGGATACTTTTTAAAAAAGTTTATTTTGTGCATACTAAAGGGAATGCTTTCACAATAGTTTGTGTATCATTCCTTTTATAGGAGTTGAAATTTCTTCTGTGGTCATCACTTGATTGATTGGTCTTGCAAGTCATGCTTTTTGGGACCTTTTTGAGAATCAGTAAGCGTTCTGTTTCATTAAGTCTTTTATTTATACTATTAAGTTGTCAACTCACTTAGCTCAGATGAAATGTGTCACCCTACAAGGAAAGTGGTCAGCATTAGGAGGCAATTTTACTAGGCTGGTGCTTTACATGGCAGCGAAGTGCTTCCCTTTGTTAGCAATCTGGTCAAAGTGTGGGGTAGCGTTAAGGGTACTAGAAGGCGTGGGGATGCATGGGGATGCGGACAGACTTATAGTTCCTTTTAAGTCATGTTTAGGTAGGAATTTCCACAATAAAACACCCTGTCCATAGGTCAACAGAAGTCATGTGTGAGTTTAATAATTTTAGATGATTCACCTTCTGTTCCATTATTATAGTACCGTATGAACTATTCCATTACTGCAGATATTTAATAAACTTTTTGATTAAATAAGGCTGCCCATGGGTTTCTGCATACTGTTAAAACCGATCTTTGTTACCCTTTGAAACCCCTTCTAGGTTTGGGATGCTTTGGTGTTAACTGAATTAGATTTTGGGATCTCTTACTCAGAGTCAAACTTACACTTAATTGCTTTTTTAAAGAAATTAACAAAACTGATTCTTTAAAAGGAAAGAAATTAAGTCTACCTAATTTTGGTATGTACTCTGCTACCTATATGAACAGTTCTATGGTAATGAAGTCAATAGAAAGGAAACAAGTTATTCCTTCTCCTTTTTAAAATGTTCAAAACTTGCTAATAAGGGAACCTTAAACAGAATCCTCAAAGCTAGTCTAGTTTTTGCCTTGTCTACAATGACTACTTTGTGTTTAATTTCAAAAAAATCCTCAGGCTCTACAGCCTCGGGGTGGTAGGTTTATTTTACCTTTATGCCTGGCGAAAGGATAGTAAGGTGCACGTACATCTATGCAACACGTGATCTTGTGTGGTAAAGGCACTGGAGTTAATTCTGACTTATATAGGAACTTGAATTATTTAATATTTAAATCTTATTATAAATGCTGACAGGCCTTAAGAGCCCATGTGTTATATAAAACCTTCTGCCACCTGAATTAATAAAATGAAAATATCAACATTGGTTTTGACAACAGCCTCCTGGCATTCAAACTGTACTTTAAATTTTCAAACACACTCATTGTAGCAAGCAAGACTTTAATTTTATTTCTGGCAAGTTTGGTTTACTCTTCTTTCTTGAGATTTTCTTCTTCTACATTAATAAATAATGCATAAAAATTTGAAACTGGAACTATATTATACTTTTTAACCAATTTCTTGTGACTCTACTCATATGTAATTTACTTCAGTTAATGTAAGAACTAAGTTACTAATCTCATACTAGTATGAGATTAAGTTATAGCAAATGTGTAACACTGCTTTGTATATTTGGTGATTTTTGTAATGTAAGTGAATTGATTAATTCTTATTTCACTGACACTATTAATCATGCAGCATACAATTAAATTCATGCTACATTTACCTTTAGAATTGGGTTTGAAGAACTCAGCGTTGTGTAATGGTGGTATACATGTGGGGTGGAGAACTTATTTTTTCATTTTGTCAAAATAGATATTCCCTGACAAGACTTAAGGAAATATGCTGTTAGATTTTTAATGTATAATAAAGTCCATGATTTTTGTACTGTCATTTTTGTATGAAATACTTGACATATATTCTGAATTTTATTTCTCCAAGTAATTTCAAATGATGCTTATAAATAGACTTTTTCTTAATCTATTTTGACACTATAGTTATACATTTAACCCCATTGCAATTCTATAACAGCTAAAATGAAAAAAAAAATTGTCACTCATTGAAAAGTAATACTAATTCTTTACTAGTGATTTTTCTTTTAGAAAAATAAAGAGACTTCTCAGTAATTACCCTGGACATGTTACAGACAGTGTGACTATGTATACTTGCTATGTTTGGTCCTATTCAAAGAAATTCCTATAGTTTAAAGGGGCAGGTTATTGTGTACACCAGCTTAAGTGTCTTGGGCCTGTAGTTTTAATACTAATGCATATTCATCCCATGTGCTCTTTATAGTTTCCTGTAGCACTTACCAAGTTCTTTCCTGCTACTGGGAGTTTCTGTTCTTACTTGTTTTGAATTTTATAAAATGTATATACACTTTTAGAAGGTCTGGAGGGGTGGATGGAATTAACTTTAGAATTATGTAATTTATCTGATATAAGTGCATGTATCTCCTAAATATATTTGTATATTGACATACATATAATTCACCAGTCACTTATAAACAGATACTACAATTTGATTTCAAATAATAAAAACTATTTATGCCAGCTAGTTTTGCAATTTTTTTAATGAGAAAACTGTATTATTAAAAATAATTGTGTTTACTCAAATAGTCTGTATAGCCATGAATCCCTACATCAGAAAGAAATGTAACTTCAGTTTACCTAAGATGGACTATATTATGCTAAGAAAGTGTACCGAGGCTAAACATGTAACCATCAGGTCACAGCTGATGGTGGAAGTAAGACTATATTGTCCCGCCTCTCTGCCTCCTGTTGATGTGCTGTCTGAATGCTGCACAGCTGTGGCTGAGTGAATGTCTTCTCAGTTTCCTCTCTCACTTTCCACACATAGAAACCTGTCCTTAACATACAGCATAAACCATATAGAAATAAAAATTTAAACTAAGATCTTATAACCTGCTTCTATCAGTGAGCCCTTCCTTTGTGTTCAGTATTGGAATAGTAGGCTCAATATAGAAATTATAAGCCATCATCATTTGAAAGCACTTGTAATTTCTATTCCATTGATCACATTAACCAATAAATGGTAACCCTTAAGCACGGTTTTGTAAAAAGAAGGGATGCATATTTCCCATTAATGATGAAATTGCAATTGAAGGTTCTATTTAAATTAACCTACCCCACTTCAATACTGGACTCTTCAAGTAAACAGACACTAAGCTGGCCTTGGGACTTTTGCACAAGAACAGCTAACTTCTAGGTCATGTGCTAGAGTCAATATTTATTCAATGCAATTACTAACACATTTTATATATGTACTTCTCTATAAAAAGGATTGCTGTTAAGAATTATCATGCATTGCCAGAGATAGCATCTTTTGAGCATGTAGAAATGTGGATTCATACACTTAGTATAAGATTAATATATAGTTAGAACTGATGTATTTTAGTTAATTGAAATTTTTACCGTTCAGTCTTTTTAAACTGCCTCTCAGAATCCTAGCCATCTATATATTGAAAGGCTATGTTCAGAGCGACTTTAAAGAATATGTGGAATCTAAAGAACATAATAAACTGGTGAACAAAATAGATTCAGTGACATAGAAGCGTGGAACAGACTGATGAGTCTCAGAGGGAAGGCGAGGGTGGGTGGGTGGGGAGAGATTAACCAAAGAACTTACATGTATATATGCATAACCCATGGACACAGACAATAGTGTGGTGAAGGCCTGGGGCGGGGTGTGGGTGCAGGGTAGAAGGGGTTAATGGGGGGAAAAGGGGACATCTGTAATACTTTCAACAATAAAGATAAATTTTTAAAAAAATGTAGACTGAATTGAGGTTTTAGTTGCTACAGTGAGAAATAGAAATCGTATGACAAGTCAGATTTTAAGAAATACAGCTAAAGAACTATACCTTTTCAACCAGAATAGTTTGATTACCAGGTTCCTGTAAAAATTCCTTGTCCATAAAGGTCATATTCTTTGTAAAGGACATATGCTTTTAGACGATTGGGTAACGGAAGAAATGACATGAAGACGGGGCAGCGCAAATGCAACCGTCCCATACACTTCCGGATCTTGAGGCGGCACAAATGTTTTAGGGATCGAGGGTTTGCTAAAATGAAAGAGACAGACACATTATCCAAAAGGAAAAATAATTGATTTTTTAGTGACTTTAGGGTTTAGTTAGCAAATGTATTTTATTATACTTAAGCCACCAAGATTTTCATTTGCTATCACTAAGTGGAAAAGTTAATACAGAGACAGCTTTTTACTTCTCATCCAGCCCTTCCTGTAGATGCGGTTTCAGAGCCATGTCAAGTCAGAGTCCAAGGACCAGCATCAGTTGTGCATCTGGCCTGAGACCTGAAGTTCTTAAATCTGCATGTGTTAACCCCACCACCTCCACCCAGTCCTGCCTCTCAGGGTCAGGCTGAAAAACTAAAGATCACTACTCAGGAGGAAAATAAATGAAAAATTATTCTTAATTCGGCTTTGTTCTACAGTGAAAGAATTTGGTTTGAAGGGTCATTTGATATCCCCTACAGGCTTAGATCTTAGTTTTTTCGCATTTGTTTTTATTGCCATTTTATAGCTTTTAATTCCTCTTCCTATGCTGTTCTATAGGATCAGGAGAGGAGTATTACCTACCTATGTAATAAATAGTTAGCTAACAGATTTTATTTATTGGGAAATGGTAATAAGTACAAATTAAGTATAGTTATAAACTAACATTTTAAAGATAGGAATAGTATTTTTCTTGGTTTCTTTAGGTCAAGTTTTTAATGAAGAGAAGAATGTTTTACAAAACAAGTAAGAATACAATTAGTATTGTTGATAAGAATTTTCTGCAAGAAAAAAAGATACTCACTCAAGATACTATGGATTTCTGACCAGAGACCCTGTTTCTGGAGCACAGCTTTCAACTTTGAACAGATCCGAACTTGATCAACATAATCAAGCATTACTCTAACAACCTTTCCAGAGAGATGTTGCAACCACGACAAAGTTATTACTTCGCAGAACTGAGGAAGAAAATCAGAACTATGAAAGTAAATGAAAACTTAAGTATTTATGGTTTAGCATAGTAATTAAAAGAGCAGTAAACTCAGAGTCAGAATCCAAGATCTCAAGTTTCTCATTTATAAACTAAGGTGTTGAGCAAGAAAATCTATTTCTTAGCTCTAACATTTGGAAAAATATTTACTACTATGTCTTCTAAGCTATGTAAGATGTAATGAAGGTGTGAAAGGGACCGTTATATAGTATCTTTTATCTTCTTTGGTTGGCCACATGGCTTCTGGAATAAAGGTTACCTTTCTAGCTACACTTGTGCCTAGATGTGGCCACCTGGGTTCTAGCCAATGAAATGTAAGTGGAAGTGTGAGCAACCCCCAGAATGCCCCTAAAGAAGAGCAAGGTGTGTGCTGCTTCCTCTGCCTGCCTTCCTGGTGGCTGTAATGTGGATGTAGGTTCTCTTGTGAATTCATGGGGCTGTCCAATTAAAATGCTATTTACTTCCTACCCTTTATTTATTTGAGAGAGTAATGAGCCATCTTATTAAAGCCACTGTTGTTTTGGGTTTTCTATCATTTATAATCTACTTCTACACTGTTACTTGAATGATCTGATAGTTTCTGTCTTTAACTAATTTACATGGTCTTAGATTAGATGTCCATGTAAGAAGTCAAGTAACACTATATGAAAAGTCAGGAAATAATACAAGATATATGCCTAAATACAAATTCTATGTTAATCATAACCTAAAACAATAAATCATACAATATTATAATGTTTTGCCTTTCGCTTTTCAGAATAGATTTGAAATACTCCTTTCATTTTTATTTTCAGATGTTACTGTGAATTCAAGTATCTATAGTGCATCTACTGTGTGCTAAGCACTGATCTGCAAGCTGAGGAAAGTGGTGAACAGCTTACATTCATGTATTTGTGGGGGAGACATAATCAGTAAAATTTTAAAAAGAATTTCAGAAGTGATAAGTGCTATTAATGAACAATATTATAAGAGAGTGATTAGGGAAGGGAACTACCTTAGATAAGGGCCTCTTTGAAGAAATAACGTTTGCAATGAGACCTGAAGGGTGGCAGCTATGCAAAAAGTCACAAGAGCTCAAGTTGGGGAAAGTGGAAGTCACCAGTTAGGTAGACTGGTGTGATGAAAGCCAAGAGAAAAATGCCTCAAGGAGGGAGTGGTCATTTATTGAGATTCTTTTTTTTTTTTTTTTTTTCATCAAAAAGGGGACTAAAGGCCCAGCTGGGCATGGCTCAGCAGTTGAGCATCGACCTAGGATCCAGGCAATCGGGATTCGATTCCCTGTCAGGGCGCAGGGTTACTGGCTTGATCCCCAGTTGGGGGCCATGCAGGAAGCAGCCGATCAATGACTCATCATTGATGTTTCTATCTCTCTCTCTCCCTCCTCTCCTTTCCTCTGTCTGAAATCAATAAAGATATATTTTTTAAAAAAGTGACTAAAGAAAACCACTTAATCAAATGTTAGAGCTAAAAGAGAGAGACACACACCTAGTGGTACAGGTAGCAGGGACCCAGAGCATTTTAGCTAGATAACACTCAAAGATAAAGCGTCATGTATTGAAGACTGCATTCATTTTTGAAAACATTGCTCAGATGTTGCTTCATTTGTGAAACTCCCTAGGTTGAACTAAATCACTGTGTTGGGTTTTTTTCTGAATTGTTTCTGTACCTTTTACATCTTTATACTATTGTACTGATCCCACATAAAAATCCAACAATGAGCTCTGGAGGGGATGAATGGAGTCTTCCCTAATGCTGCAGGTCATGCCACCGATAATGACTCTATAAGGTGATACAGCCAATACTGTGGACTTACCATAGTATCTTTGATAACTGTAGATGTCCAGCCCTCAAATGTATAGAAACGATGAACTTTATCTCCATGAGGACAATCAAAGCATCGCTCTGTATCATATCCATAATTCAACAGCATCCTGAGCATGACTTCATCTTTCAATGTGTATTGCAGTGCTGATGGGAAGTGTAACGGGTTGACTCTGCAGAAGTAATTTACATTGGCCCCATGCCGTAGCAGCAGACTTATCAGCTCATAGTTGCCCATCCTTAGGGCTATCTGGAGGCAGTTAACTGGGTCTTGGTTAGGCAGAGCTCCAGCACTCAGAAGCAGCTTAACTGAAGAGAGGTCACCATTTGATACAGCAAAATACAAAGCTGACTTCCTATGGTCATCATAGTGTTTGCGAATTCTCTGATCTAGCATGAAATTTACATCAAATCCAGCCTGGATGAGAAGTTCAAGGCATTCAGGGTGTGCTCCTGCTGCTGCACAGTGAACTGGACTGATGCCACTCTGCTTAATGGCAGCAAAATCCGTAACTGGAATCAAAATCTTTAGAGCTCTGAAAAAAAATTTCAAATTGCATTTAAAAAAATTTATTTTTTTTAAAGATGCAACATTGCCCTGCCCGGATAGCTCAGCTGGTTAGAGCATCATCCGGATATGCCAAGGCTGTAGGTTCAAACTCTGGTCAGGGCACATACAAGAATCAACCAATGAATGCATAAATAAGTGGAACAACAAATAGATGCTTTTCTCTCCCATCCTCTCTCTCTAAATATCAATAAACAAATAAAAGGGGTATTGGAGTCATAGGATCAGAAATGAGGAATATAAAGTTCCTAGTAGCTGCTCCAAAAAAATTAGCTATTTCTATTATTTGCAATAATGTAATTGAACTTACAACAAGTGGCCTCTGTCAGCTGCCACATGAATGGGTAGATGGCCTGAATTCTTAGGGACGTTGGCATCAGCTCCATACTCTAGCAAGAGTGTCACAGAGTCTGGATTTCCTCCACTAGCGGCTTCAAGTAAGATGGAAGAAGAATCAGAGGCCTGACCAAGAGCATTCGCACCTAAGAGAAGAAAGATTCTTGTTATGCTAAGTCTTTCCCACTGTACTCCTTAAGCATTCTTAAAAATGTATCACCACCACCAAAAAGCAAGTATTGAACAGCCATGTTAGCAAAGCACTAAGAATCAAAGAAAGAAATGTACCTCCTGCTCAGGCAGCTTATAATCTAGTTGGGGAGGGGGAAATGGTGTAGTCTCTACAAGTAGGCTGGCTTTCAGAGTAATGCTAGAAGTTATTTTTTTGTAACTTGAAAATTCGAGGAGAAATCATTTATAAAAAGGTTTTATTTCTAGACCAGCTTACAAAAGCCCACGTAACTCATGGCACACGTATACAGGACGGTACTAACACTTTTGATGAACTAGATCATCATGCCATCTATGGATGTTATGATGGGAAAGGGTATTTTTCTGTTTTAACTTGTTCGTAGGGAGCTGTTCATAGTAAGAGACAGTGTAATTGTTTTTAGTTGAAGTTGTAGATGGCTGATGGGACAAACTGTAGCACCCTATATGGGAAGTGTCATGTGAGTGGTGTGGGTAATAAATGAGTACAGGCATATCTCAGATGTTGTGGGTTTGGTTCCAGACCATCACAATATAGCGAGTATTGAAATAAAGTGAATTGTAATCTTTTTCCTGGTGGAAAGTCTTGCCTTCAATTTGTAAAAAACACAACATTGGTGAAGCACAATAAAATGAAATGCAATAAAACAAGGTGTGCCTGTGTAGGTACAGGCAAAATGCCCTCCAGTAGCATTTTGAAAGAAGTATTCTTTCAAATACTTCTATTAGGCTTAAGTAAAATGTTAACTTCTATTCTTTTGAAGCCCACCACGAGGAGGAGAACACTTGGGTCACATTACCCCTTGGTAGTGTGCAGACTGTATAGAAAATCTTGCCTTTTTGTAGTAATATTTCCATGACTTCGGTGTTTCCACTTTGGGCAGCAAGAGCAAGAGGAGTGAATCCGTAGGAGCTCTGTGGGTCAGGGTGTGCCCCAGAAGCCAGCAGTAGCTTCACCATATCCCGTCTGCCCAGTTTGGCTGCTTCGTGGAGAGCTGTCCTCTCGTTGGCACACCGCAGATTGACGTCTGCCCCATGGCTGATCAGCAAGGCCGCCATGTCGTAGGAGTCATGTAGAACAGCTGGGAAATTAGAAGGGAGGGAGGCATTATGCTCAACAGGAAATTGAGGCCAGAGTGGTCCCTCAGGCTTCTTAATGTGCCATCATTTTGTGTTTGGAAACATTATAAAATGAGGTATATATCAAATAATATAAATAGTGTTTTATATCAATAGGCTGTTTGTTTTCTTGTAAGCCACGACAAATTATTCATTGCCTATTGGTGGCTCATGTGGCTGAAAAACATAAACACAAAATTTTCATTTATCATTTTTATGTTTCAAGAGAATTGGAACTTAAGTACTCAGTACAGTTTTAGAAATGCTTATAGCTGTCTTAAAAGGAGAAAAACAAAAGCAACAGTAATTAGGAAATTATTTTTAAGCTCACATTTTGTTAACCACAATTCTCCAACTGGCTTTTCTGCATTTATGCTGTTAATCTTTAACCCTTCAAGATTCTAAAACACCTTAATTTATTCATCTCCCTACCTGTTCGCTAATTATTGGCATCGACAGAGGACTCTTGCTAGTGCCAGATGCTGAGTCAGTATGAACTCTGCTCATGACCATGTATAATGTGCCATAGAAAGGGCTCCAGCTGCTCGAGGACTAGAAATAGAGAGTGCCAAGTGTGCTGGGTCATTTTTAAGTCACTGAGCCAGCACTTAGTGTGCCCTTTCATTCCGGAACACGTCCTTGGTTTTAGGAAATCATTTTCGTGACTTATTTCATTGATGATACACCACCACCTTGTCTGTTCCCTGTCTGGCATTCCTGTTACTCACTCGTTGCTCCTCCTGGGTAGCCTTCTAGTTCTCTTATTTCTTTTTCTTTCCTGTTTTCTACTTCTGATCTTCTTCTGGAAGCTTTCCTAAATTCCATCTCTCAGCATTTGTTTTGAATTTTATTTCTGCTATCCTATTTTTAATTTCCAAGAGTGTTTTTTTTCTTTCTTTCCTTTTCTTCCTTCCTTCCTTTCTCTCTCTCTTTTCTTTCTTTCAGTAGTATCTCTTATTTCATTAATTTCTCTGAGGAAATTAATTATAATTTTGTCTTATGTTTTATTATCCCTAAAAAATCTGTTTCCGTGAAGATGCTTATATTTGTTTCTTTTTATTTTCTAATCCTCACGTGAGTATATTTCTTCCACTGCTCTTCAGAGAGAGTGAAAGGGAGGGAGAGAGAGAGAGAAAGAGGAACATCGAACTTGGGGCCGAAGCTCTAACCATGGAGCAGACCGGCCAGGGCTCCCATTTGTTGCTCGACTTTCCTCAGATAGTCCTTCGCTCATGATTAAGAGTTGGGGACTAAAAAGCTGATTAGAAATTCTAAACACTGTGTGGGACTTGTAGACTGGTCTTAACTGTAGGTTGAAATGCCAGGGCGATCTGTTGGGGAACCCCCACTTTCACTGTCTTTCTTTCTTTTTGGGCTGATCAGATTCTCCAGGGAAGCCTCTTCGTGGAGGGTCGAGTTCCGGCTGCCAGTTTATGTAATCCTGGTGGAGGCGGAGGGCTGGGAGGTGTCAGTCCATATTTGCTTAATTCCTCCAGTGTTTTCAATCCAGTACTCCCGCCCTTGCCTAATATCCCCCAGTGCAGAAAGGCTCTGTTTAAACTGTCCAGAGAATAAACCTATAGAATTTTGCTGGAGTTGGGGGAGGGTGGATTGGGAGAAGTGATCTAGAGATCAGACTACTTGTTTCTTAATAGCTTTCAAGCAATCCTCCTATTTTAGCTGCCTGTCCACCTATGCTCCATGAGGTAATGACTGCCAATAATTTTCAGGCCATTTATATAATTGTGCTGTTTTTGGCTTTCTACCAATTTAATGTGTGGCTTTCTTGTCACTATTTATCCATCTGTTCTCCAGGTTTAAAAAAATCACCTGGTTGTTGTCTGCTCTCCCATTCTTCCCATTCTTTTGTAACCAATCCCCTTAAAACAATTGCTTACCTATAATTTTAGTCACCACTCAGGAGGGAACAAAATTAGGCATTTGTATTCAATCTGCCAGCTTTATCTGTCCATTGGCTGCTGCTTCCTGCTCTGCTCCCTTCTTATTTTTTTGCACCAGAACTAGCTGGATCGATTAAGGCACCCTGCAAAGTGATCAGTTCCTAAGTGGGCAGAGATTTTACATCAGGCCACCTCACAGGCCAGTCTGAAAAGAGCTCCAGGGGGTCAGGTGCCTATGTCTGGTCTCTTGGGATGAAATGACTGTGCTGCAGCTATGCACAAAAAGCTGCCTTTGACACCTATGGGCATGGAGGAGTCTCAGAGCCACAGACTCTTCTCCAGAGGCAAGGTGTTACTTTACCTGTAAGAAGAGGAGAACTGCCTTCAAAATTCTTGGCATTCGGATTGCAGCCATTGAGAAGAAGAAAACTGGCATTTTCTAAGAGGCAATTGCTGACAGCCAAAAAAAGTGGTGTTTCACCATTGTGGGTGGTTTGCTCCCATGCACTGGGTTTTGAAGCTGAAATAAATCCATTAGACCACACAGGTTAAGATATAAAAATAAATGTTACATTTATTTCTCAGAAGCATCAGAAGAGTTATAAAGGGAGGTTACCTTTCAGGGTTATTTTCAAAATGTTCGTGTTTAATTGCACTGCAGCCTTATGCAGAGGAAGCCGGCCAATCTCATCTGCTTCATCGAAAGCGGAACAGTACCTGGTCAGGTGTGACAATGCATCTTCCTCACCTATTAACAAGTCAAATGAGAACAGATTCACATTTGGCAAACAGCATGGGCTGCCCGAATTCTACCATCAAGGTTAGCGCATGAGACACAGAATTCTATCACTGCCTTTTATGAAAGACAGATTTAAACGGCAAAGGACAAACAAGCGGTAAGGCCCTTCCTCTAGCATCCCAGGCCTCCAGGGCCTGTGAATACCCATCACCTTTTCCCATCAGAAAAACAGCTCTGTCCCTGAAGAAGCCCAGGAGCTATTTGCTAAATTGTTCTGATGTATCTTCTCCCAGGAAAGGCCACATTAGACTCCTGACAAGCAGCTGTGGACCCCACAGAGTTCAGCACTTGGGAGAAACTGCTTCTAGGCTTCCGGAACTTACAGGGAAATGCTGCCAGTTGTCACCATTACCGCTTACTATAGGTTGAAGGGGATAGAATAGGAAGAGTACTTAACTGTCTCTATTGTTTCAAGTATCTTCTTACAGTCTGTGCTCAAAAAGGAATGGAAACTGCATAAGAAAGAAAAAAACATTAACTCCAAAACTTGGGAAAAGACTAAAATATTTGCCATAAAACAAAAGGAAAGGGTAAAAGCAATAGTAGTTAAACAGGGATAAACTCTTATATAAGGCAATGACTAAGGCTTGATAGAAATATTTCCAAAATGCAGTGTGACCCTCAACATCTGAGCTCTGGGGGAAACTCCTCTCCCACATCTATCCTCCCTTGTCAGGCGAAGGACTGTGTCAGAGCCTGGATCATAGCAAGTCCTTAATCTGTGTTTTCTGAACGGAATCAAACCTGCCTAGGACTGAAATGTCACATTATCACCTGATAAAATTTAATAGCCACTCTATAATGTCACTGATTCTAGCCAAAATTATTATTTAAAAATATAGTGAATAATCATGGTGTAAGTTTTAAACAAGATTCATGGTCAGAATTTGTGCTCAGAAAACACTATTAGCAGATTTTTATGTGATGTGACCAAAAAGTGCAACTCTATTATATCACCCATATATAGGGTATCCCAAAAAATGCATACACACACTTTGAGTAATTATAAAGTCAGTGTTTATTAAAATACATTTCATTTTCAAAATTGAGCTATCAGCTGTTAAAGTGTGTATACATTTTTGGGGGACACCCTGTATGCATGGTTCAAAACACGGCTTTCACACTGGACAGCTATTATGTTGGCTGTTGTAATTTTTTCATTTGGAAAGAAGTCAGTGCCCCTAACTAAATAGTCAGGTATTGCATGTTTTTTAAAATTCTTGCTGCATACCAGTTGAAAATTGCTGCTCTATTGTCATGTGAGGTTACATATTCACAGGTTCTGGGATTAGGATGGGGACTTTTTTTGGGTGGGGGGATTATTTTGCCTGTCTCAAGTATATTCCAGTTTTCTAATTCCTTCAAGTGTCTGACCAAATCAGCAAGCCTTCCTAAGTATCATATTCAAGTGTAATAAATGAAACTATAACTACAGTTATAGTTTCTCTGAAACATTTTATTACTCTTAATCAAAATCTCTTATACCTCTCAAAGTAAAATCATGACTTCAAAATCAATTACTCAGTGAACTTTAAAATTTTTAATCACAATATTAATACAACAGGTAATCCAATGAACCCAATTTCTTTACAAAACTTTATTTAAAGATTATTCTAAATTTAACACAAAATTGTAGGAATAGTGTGGTAAAGAGCACAGAGTCTGAAGCCAGGATGCTTGGCTCTTTACTAACTCTGTGACCTTGGGTAAGTCACTTCTCTGTGCCTTAGTCTACTCATCTCTAAGTAGGGATAATAATATTACCTACCACATCAAGAGATAATGAGAATTAGGATTTAAATGAGTTAATATTTATGAAATGCTTAAAATAGTATGGCTCCATGAGTGTGTTACTTTTTAATTTTTATGTATTTATTTAATAGTTTATTGATTTTTTAGAGAGAGAGAAAGGAAAAGGGAGAGAAAAATGTTGATGTGAGAGCACAGTGTTGATCGGCTGCCTCCTATACACCCCCTACAGAGGATTGAGCTCACAACCCAGGCATCTGCCCTTGACCAGCAATCAAACCAGCAACCTTCTGGTTCAAAGGATGATGCCCAACCAACTGAGCCACACTAGTCCTTCAACATCTCTATATTTAATTATAAAATCTCTTGGGGTTAAAACCATTTATCCAGTTTTATCTCTGCAGGCACACAGAGGTCACCATCTCAAGCAAACAGGGCTTATCACCCCTAAAAAACAATAGTAACTACCTTAGGGGGTTGAGGTTGCTGATCAGCCAGAGAGCATTTGACTAGGTAGGCTCAGCTTCAGACAACCCATTTCCAGGGCAATTTTCTTAAACCACTGAGGAACCCAAGGGGTCCTTCTCTACTGCTGTCATTCAGAACTCTGAATCCACGCCCTTCAGAAGGAGTTAGTTAGTCTTTTCTGGGTTTAAGTTTACATAATTTCTCCTTTTGATTTGAGTAGATTAAAGACTGGACTTTACCCCACCCACCCCAGAAAGGTTGAAGGTAACTTTCTATGTGTCTTGGTTGGATGCATACATTTCCTTAGCTCCTCAAAGACAAGATGCATCCAAGTTCTCTAGCCTTTCATATTCTCATGTGTTTCTTCTTTCTGATTTTCAGCCTGCATCTCCTCACCCTGATTTGCTGCTAACCTCCTTCAACTGTTTTACTGCCTAAATAAATTCTAAATTATGTCCAAATTTTCCCTGTCAGGCATCAAGCCTCATAGATATTTAAAGTACATATGCAGCTCCATGGATTCTGACCCTCTCTCCTATTTTTTTTTGGAACACTAGGGTCAGGCTGATGACAAGTCTCAGCTGTTGAATACTTATGCTACATTGCTAATGAGATACCATTACCTCTCATCCCCAGGCGCCTGCTGTGCATTTCCTGGCTTGTGAATATCCTGTAAACTCTGTTGAATGATGAGCTGGGTATCAAAGTCATCATCGATGTCTTCATCACTGGTGTAACTATCCATGTGAAACACCTACTGATTTACTTTAAAGTCAGAATGAATTAAAAATATTTTTCCAGTTGCAAAAACAGATTATCAACTGCTTAAAATTATAAATGAAATTCAGAAAACTATAAAATTGATCAGATTGATAAATGAAGAAAATGCAAAATTTAGAAAACAAGATATTCATTTAAAATATTTTTCATAAACTTAAAAAACAGTTTTTTGAACTGCCCCAGATTCAACATAAATTAGAAGTTTCCATGAGTAACCATTTACTTAAAGCTTGCCCAGGAAAAATGACCTTTCATATGAAACTTAGGTCAGTACCATTGTAACTTTGGAAATGCTCATATTGATCTATTTTAGACTTGGCTTATGAGTTTTTCTCAGTGATTGTAGCACTCACCCAAAAGAACATCTTTCCTACATACACTGAATGTTATGCTGAAAAACAAAAATGTTATTCAGTTAGTAAATACTAAACATAAACATGTTATCAGAATAAATGTACTCTCATAATACAACACACAGTAGGAAGAGTGGTAGTAAAAACCAATGTCGTTTAGTAGGCAATATCTCAATTGCTTTAAGAGAACATTTCAGTTTTATCAGAGAGTAAGTTTGATCACATACGAAAGACGCTTTACCTTCTGTTATCACCTTTAGGACAGTGCTGGAGTTTTCACTGTTGAAGATTAGCACGTTAGAAGTTTCATTTATATTTAGGATCTCCACCGCCCTGTACTGACTGTCCATTAATAGCTTTACTATAAATACTCAATCACAAGACAGTCTGGCACCTTCTCCTGTTTTTTTACCTGTGGTTTAGCTCTGTTTGGAAACACGATCTCTTTTCTTCACTGCTACATTCATCAAGTTTAAAGGATTAAACATTTTCTTCTTGGAACAAAATGCTTTTTCAGGGGATTATCCCTGTGAAGTGAATTAATTCTCTTAAGACTCATGCACTCAGCCACTGCAAACCAGAATCATTTTCCATGTGAGAGGTCAAACATTTTGCTTCTACCAAATTATCAAAAGCAAGTGTTATAATGGTCCTGATTCACTGGGTAGCTACATCTACATTTTCTTTGGGTTATACAGCTGCAGCCTAAAGTTTCCTGGGAATCCTAAGGAGGGAATTAATTCCACACAAGATAATAAAATTTTGACTATAATTTTGTTTCATTGAAATGTTTCTAAACTGTTAATGTAGACAAATATTATGAATGCACAGTAAATAAAAAGAGTATTAACTATTAAAAATAATGATGCCCTAACCAGTGTGGCTCAGTGGTTAGAGTGGTGGCCCGCACACAGGAGGACTGTGGGTTTGATTCCTGGTCAAGGGCATGTAGCTGGGTTGCAGGTTCAATCCCTGGCCCTGGTCGGGGCTCATGCAGGAGGCAACCAATCCATGTCTCTCACACATCCATGTTTCTCTCTCTCTCTCTCTCCTCTCCCTTCTCCCTCCTTTCCACTCTTTGAAAATCAATGGAAAAAATATCCTTGAGTGAGGATTAACAAAAAAATAAGACCACTTGGCATTTACAATGAACTATGAAGCTAATGCTGAGAAGCACAAACCAGCTAGGTGTGCAGGATCTTACTGCCTTTGTGTGTCCACTTCACTGTTTTGCTTCCTTTCCTTGTCACAGGGATACTGTGAGAAATGAAACTACTGTTTTAAAGTATGACAAAGGGGTTTAATTTTGGAATTGTTGTAATATTTTCCATTTATTTTTGTATTTATTTTTTAAAATATATCTTTATTGATTTCAGAGAGAGGAAAGGAGAGGGAGAGAGAGAGAAACATCAATGATGAGGGAGTCATTGATCAGCTGCACGCCCCAGACTGGGGATCGAGCCCGCAACCCAGGCATGTGTTCTGACTGGGAATTGAACCTTGGTCTCCTAGATCATAGGTCTATGCTCAACCACTGAGACATGCCGGCCAGGGCCAAAAAAATTTTATGCTTCAAAGAAACATTTCTTTTATGTTTTCCTTCCCTAGGTGTCTGTACAGTGGAGGTGGAGGAGGCTATAAGGGGGTAAATGGTGATGGGGGGAAAAAAATGAAATAACCATTAACACACACAAAAGCTATTTTCTTTTGACATTTAACCTGAGTTTAAACAATACCTCTTCAGTGGGACTTTGCTTAACCAGTCAATCTATAAAGAACCACATTGAAACTAACTATTGATCACACCATTTTGGATTATCTGCCTAGCATTTGTCATACTTGGTTAATTGTCTGTCATTGCTTTGTTCTTAGCATAACCGTCATCTAGAATGTAAGCTCCATGGACAACAGTAAATAAAAAAGAATCAACAAATGTTGAATGCATGAAAAAAAAAAAGAGTTCATGTAGAAGGCTGTATTCCAAGCAAGAGTGACATATCAGGGAGGAGAGAAATGCAAAGACTTTTCACAAAGACCATTTAAGAATGATACCAACGTACTTAGTTTTATTATATATATATTTTGAAGTATGTGAAAACAATGTGTGTGTTGTGTTTGTTTTTTTACTTCAGATATTTTCTTAAATTTGTCCAATTTAGTCATCCACCTGACAAAGCAAAGCAACCCCACGCTTGATCCAGTGTTGAATGGGTTGGTCCGTTTTTAACAACATTGCAATGACAAAGTTAGTAGAATGTCCTGTCGTGGAAAGAGTTCCTTTACGTTCACTTGTCTTGTAGAGGGGACAAACATAGGCATTCGACTTCACAATCTGAGACTTTTTATCTTGAAAAAACAAAAGAAACATATTCATTTGATAAAGAGAAAACAGCCAGTGGTACTAAAAGAACAACTATCTTGTAATAAAACGGCAAGTGCTAAATCTAAAATTATGATTATGATATCTGAACATTTGAAAGTTGGTGTCGCTTTTTAAGGTTTTAAAGTAATTGTAGTTGTAAAATAAGGAAGTGATTTCATATGATTCATGATTCTAGGTCTAGAGGACAGGAATTGATTTTTAAAGTCTCATCACTGAGCAGGTAAGAAGACACTCAAGAGGAACTGGGAGAGAAGTAAGAGAAAGAGAAGGTGGGGAGGAAGGAACAAAATACAGCATAGGTAATGGGGGAGATGCAAAAAGAGAAACAGCTGCTTAGAGCTCTAATACAAGAAACCCATAAATTAGAAGTTGAAGTTACTATTTGTTTTCAGCAGGTTATTACTAAGACAAACACACCAATTCTTTCCTACTCATGAAAAGAAGGTCACATTTCTCATAGTTATAATTGAACTGAATTAATAATGAACATACTTAATGGATTGGCTAGTGCTTATGGGTGATTCATTAATGTTTTCATTTATAGTTCTTTGAGAATAAAAAATAAAGACAAAACAAAAGAATGAACCTTATTTGTTCAGACTTGTGGAAAAACGATGGTAGCAGAAGGAGGGAAGGAGCAAGTTGCTTTCCCAAGGGGGCCAAACTGGCCTGCACCCCATATGGCTGTCAGTGTTTAACCCTGGGGCACCTGACTGGCTCCTCGACTAGGAGTTTTCTATAGCCAGAAAACTCCAGTCGATAGCTGGAGACTGTGTCAAGCCTATTTGCATCTCTGAGAGGTGTGCAAAGAAAGGCACTTGAGAATCAGAATACTGATGGGAAGCTCTAGACTCTGAAAAGTAGAAGTGTGGGGGAGGGACAAAGAAAATGTTACATCCCATGGGACAAGAGCAAAAAAGAGGCAGAATGATATTCCTAAAATAATATAAATGCAACACAAAAAAGGGGGAACAATATATTTCCAATGTAAACATTGTCACTATTCATTGTAATTGGACAAAAATCTAATAGGTTGGAGCAGAGGCTTAGGGGGAGCAGTTAAAATATCTATCATTATCCTCCTTAAAACTCTTAAGAAATTTTGTTAGAAGTATATTTACTTGGTTTTATCCATACGATGGGCATCAGGTCAAACAGAAGTTTGGGATATTGTTCGGCAAGTAACCCACTGTGAAGAGAAATTGAGAGATGTTTATTAGACATAAGATGAAACTTGCTACTTAGTGGCTTTTAATACGAGAGAACCAGAGACATACAGGAAAAGAATAATAATAATAAAACAACAACAACAAAAAACAAACTCAAGGAAGAGGCAATGAAGAATCAAGAGAAACAAAAGTATGGAAAGGCTACATATTCAAACAGTGGACAAAATCAATTCCTGCCATTTCTAAAGTACTGCCTGTGAAGCAGACACTAGATCATTGTGACCGTCACAATGATCTTGTCCCCAATCCTATTTCGCAGATAAAGAGTGGAGGCTGGGAGAGGGGGAGTACTTTTCTCATAGTAACATAGCTCTTAAATGCAGCGTAAGGATTCAAACGTAGATCTGCTGATCTAGAAAATGAGGCTTCTTTTCCCTATGCTACATTGTTTGTTTGTTTGTTTATTTGTTTGAAAGAAGGGGAGAAGAAAGGAAGAAAAAGATGAATACATATATAAAGAAAAGTAAGTTAAGAGAAATTTCATCACCCAGTAGGGTGATGAAAAACAAGAGAAATAATCAAATGAACTATGTGCATCCAAGTCTTCTCATGGCCCTGCCTTAGAATTCCCTCTGGGGAACCACCCTCTTGCTCCTTAAGCGATTTTCTCTGCCTTGGCCTTATGCCCCTTGAGAACAAAGTCTAACCTGAACTCTGAAATAGAGGATATGTTTACCAATGGACTGGCGAAGAGCAGGGCTCCAGGGGAAATATTTTCTCCCTTCCTCTCTTACCCTCTATATTTCAAACAAGAATAGCATTGCTTAGTTTCCCAAGCTAGAAATTCAGTATTTATTTTAAATGTTTATTTATTATGTCATCAAAATACAAGAAAAAGTTTTCCATTCACCAGTAGAAATAGGAACTTGAACTGTAAATTGTTTAAAAGTGAGGGGTTCCTACACATTCAAAAACAGAAGGTAACTATTACAGAACAGCAGCAGCAGGAATATGATGTTCATTAACTTTTCTTCTAGTCAGACCACTGAAATATTAACTAAAAATTGTTCAAGACCTAAAAATACTCATCACTTGCCCCAGCCTGAGTAATGATTTATGGCAAGAATTCTGATATTATTAATTACTCGACATGTTCCCTAGAAGAGGCCTTTTGGTTGGGCGCTGGGGGTGGGGGAAAGGCAGCAGCCAGCTTATCGGAGCTAAGATTCAGCTACAATTGAAGAGGTCTTTGCAGCTGAAACTACAGACCTTGTTCTGTCCCAGCGTGCTCCATCCAGATATAATCCGTGGATATAAACGCCATCTTCTGGTGCTGTCTCAGATGTATCATAAGGGATAACCTGAAGGTAGAGGCACATGCTGGTAATGATCTCCTCTCCAAACAATGTTAGTTTCATAAAGAAAACATTGGCTAAATCTTCAGAACACATTCAGGGAAACTCCAATATATTATAGCTCCTTAAACTATACATTTTTCAGTAAAATGTAAATGTAAAAGTGTGCAATACAGTTATTTTTGAAGCATTTTATTCGGTTTTACCATACTTCATATTAGTTTTTGCTAAAATAGAAGAGCAGCATTGGGTTTTTTAAAGAGGGTTTTTATGGATGTATTTGAGCTACAACTGACAAAGTACATGGAGGAGGGAGATCTCAAATGCTCCTGGGTTGTTTGAACTGAATATTGAGATACATAAAAGTTCTGTCATAGAGGCAGCAAGACAAATATTATACACTTTCTCATGAAACTCAAAGAATGAAAAGAAGTGAAATTGTACATAATGGGCTATAAAAATATGAATTCTGCATATCCTCCTTGCTTAAATACATGACTTTGATGTAATGATTTACTGTGGAGTTTAAGGAGTCACTGTACCTCAAATTCATATCCTAGTAAGTCAATAGGGATGGTGTATTTTCTGGCATAGTTCTGCATAGCTCCAGTTAAAAAGGCTTGGGTGAAAAAGAAACCGGAGAGCCAAAATACGCAAGGTTTTCCTGAATTATACCAGTCCTATAAAGGAAAAACAAAATGCATTTTGTTCATTTTTTCAGCTTACACAAGTGTCACCTGACATGTAATTCCTGGTCCTGGTTTTTGTGTGTGTTGCCCACAACTTTCCATCACTGGACTCTTCCTGGCACCAAACATACCGCCTGTCTTGGCCCTCCTGCCTCTTTCCCCCTTTAGTTACACTTCTTAGAAAATTCTAACTCATTTTAACATTAACCTGAATAAAACAAAGTTTGAAAGATTCAAATTTTCTTCAGAAAGTCAAATATAAGTTATTTAGGTGTTTATTATATTACTTAATCCCACTCAAAGGCAACCATCTTCAGAAACTATCTAACCAGAGCCCTCATGTGTTGACTCCAGTTCCTTAACCTTCTTAAACTCCCTGCCTCCATGCCCACTACCCCCAGCCCTCAGATATTCATGGTCTTCTTTCTGTATCAACATGCACCTCTTCCTGGTGCTTCTCCCCCTGCTCAATACATCTAGAACAGTGCTGCCAGAGAATAACTCACCATGCATGGTTTGGATCAGGTTCAGTATCTTGTGTGATTCTTCAGTGATCTATGGCTACCCCACCAAAATAAAGTCTAAACACTTCTTAGTGTAAACACCTTAGTCTTCTGTTCAAGTTACTTCACAATCTGTCCTCAAGTTGTATTTCCAGCTCTATCCATTTTAATTCCTCTTCAAGCATTTTACATTATAACCAGAATGCACCATTCGCAGGTCTCTTCTCTGCACTGGGTGGCCTTTTGTCGTTTTTTTCTGCTTTTCTTATAGTGAAACTACTCTTCTGTCCCTCTGGAAGATGAACCCTCCTACACTCTCAGTTGAAGCACTTTTGGTGGTGGTCTTACACCTCCTGGGGTGGGCATATGATTCATGCCTAGCCAATCACACCTCCAGTCACCATGATTGATTCAGGATGGACATGTGACCCAATCAAAGCCAGAGGTGCTAAGATTCTTGCTAGGACTTTTAGAGACAAGACTCACTCTCAATTCTTTTAAGTTGTGTGGATGTGAGGCTAGAGTCGCTGTTGCTATCTTGCTACCATCGGACGAGAACCTAACTGAGAACAGAGTTACCCCAAAGAGACTGGAGCCAATAGATGAAGCGCAAGAAGCCAAGACTAGGTAACCATGTTTGTGCCCCAGCTCAAATCCTGCCTGGAGCCACTTTACCACCTGGATTTTTCATTTACACAAAGGAACAAACTTTATTTTTGCTTATATCAAAACTTTTACAACAGAATCCATCTTTATTATATAGTGCCACAGTTATCAAAGTTCTCTTCCCTTTTTTGCACCATCCAAAACCATTCATCCTTTAGACCCAGTTCAAATGCTCTCTCATTCAATAAACAAGCTCTGCTTTCCTGAGCTAAAAGAAGTCTCTCCCTTCTTTGACTTCCCAGAGCATTTTACATATTGGTCTTTTATGACACATCCCTTACTATACTGTATTTGTTTTTTCTTAGATACATAGGCCATATCCCTATAGGCTATTGGCAACTTGGAGGCAACTTGGCAACTCTGTCCAACAACAAGGTGCTTTGGACAAAGTGGAGTCTCAATTCACATTTGTTGACCGAACAGATGAATCAATAAAATGAACTTTGTCTCTGAGTGAGCAGCACACCATGGGAAGAAGCCAGCTTTGCTTCCTGGGGGGAAAACAAACCGCTGCAAGGGACATTAGAACAGGACAAGCTATCAGATCAAGAAGGGGCAGAGAAAGAGATGGAGAGGGGACGATCTAGGCAGAACCAGCACCAGTCAGAAGAAAGGTACAAGAACCCGGAAGGCAAGTGTTTAGAAAATTCCCTTGCTCACTCCAGGGCTTCAATTAGCCAAGAATGTCATGAATGTCTGAGTCAGCTACTTATATACAATTTCTGAATTAGCTACTGTAAACTGAGTGCTTAGTATACGCCAGGCACTGTGCTAAGAACTTTACATGTATCACCTCATTTAGTCCACAGACTAACTCAGCAAGTTTGGGTATTTTCCTCCCATTTTACAGACGAGGAAACTGGGTCTCGAAAGATGAGTATCTTGCTCAAATTCACACAGACGCTGTTAGATCCTGGATTTAATCTGAGATTATAGCCAGTGTGCAAAAAAGCTTTTAAAAAAAGGTACCGGCAGGAGAAGGGGATGATAAATAGGGTGAATGGTGGGAGAGAAATGGGAAAAGAATAGGAAACTTCAGGCACCTCATTTGCTTAATTCGTCAACTCTAAGAATGATTAGGCCGTGAAGTCAAGAGTCCAGGAAGAAGAAAGATGATGGGAAAATTGTGCAGCTTCTGTAAGGGTAATAGGACAATGGGGGAGTTCCACTCGGAAGATTTGTGGTAAAGGGTGATCAAGGTGCTCAATAATGAATGAGACCTTTCCTACTCATTCGAATGTGATGATTTCAAGGGGAAACCCAAATTTCAGAAAGTAGAGAGTTTGATCGGAACTTATATTAACAACAACAGATTGAATTTGTCCTAGAGACCATCCCAGCTGGCACCACACTAGGGCCCTTCTAGGGGACTAAGCTAAAGACTTGTCATGCCCTTCAGGAAAAAGCAGTATACAGAAATGCAAGCAGCCTGGCCAGGCGTGGCTCAGTGGTTGAGCATCGACCTAGGATCCAGGAGATTGGGGTTCGATTCCTGGTCAGGGCACATGCCTGGATTGCAGGCTTGATCCCTAGTTGGGGGTGTGCAGATCAATGACTCTCTCATCATTGATGTTTCTATCTCACTCCCTCTCTCCCTTCCTCTCTCTGAAATCAATAAAAATATATTTTAAAAGAAGAGGAAGAAATACAAGCAGTTCCAATAAAAGTTCCAGAAAAGTCTGGGAAATGAACTAGAGTATGAAAAAAAAAAGTAAAATTGTGGCAAGGGGAAAATGGGATTAACTCTATGTCAGATGCCTTTGGTAAGGGACAGAAAGAGACTGGTACATACAGGAAGAAGTTGAAGACATGTAGACATGGCTAGGAATCGCTCACAGGTGCACACATTTATCTATCAAATTAGCAAAGATAAAAATGAACACTAATTACTGAGAAATAGGCATTCACTCACTATTGATGGGGATGCAATTGAATAAACTTTCTGCAGTATAAATAGGTAATGTGTATCAAAAGCCCTAAAAATATCCAAATGGAATCAATTAAAACATTAAAAGATTAAGGTATCACTGACCAAGAGGGATTTTTCTAGGAACACAAGGATGGTTTTACATTTGGAAATGTAGTGATATAATTCAATGCAGTAATGAGCTAAAGAAGATAAAAAATGACATTGCCAGCAATAAATGCTGAGAAGGCATTTGATAAAATTCAACAATTTCTGATTTTACAAAAGAGTAGTCCACATTTACTGAATACTTATCGCATACTATAGACTGTTACCCTATGAGATAAAAGTGCCCATTTTATGGATGAAGAAGCTGAAGCTAGGAAGTGGAACTCTTCTAGAGCTTAAACACTTAAAACCACTCTTCTGTACTGTTTTTTTTGTTTGTTAAATGCATAATCTACATAAAAAGCTCCTATAAGTTACAATTTTTAAAATAGACCAAAAGAAAAACGGCCTAAGAGATGAACAGGCAATTCACAGAAGAAAATTCGGACGGCAAGCACACATACCAAAAGAAGCACAGGCTCACTAATAAATAATCAAAGACATTTAAATTTAAACAACAAGATTGACAAAAATTGAAAAGGGATGTATGAGAATGCCCGTCCCTCCACATCTTTACAAGCACTGGATATTTTATGATTAGCTTCTACAGTGAAACAAATAAAGCTTTTATATAATAAAAAGGCAACTGAACTCTGCTAGGTCATATACCTATGTGAATTTACAAAAAGTATTTTTGGGTATGTCCCCACCCCCTACCCCTACATAAATATCAACCATAGGATGGACGTGAGCTGAGGGTTAGGGAGGAAAAATAGTGCCCTGTGCGATGCTTGCTTTCCTGCCCTGAACATCCTTTACGTGTGTATTTGGGGCAGGAGTTGGGGGGTGGAGAATGAAAGTTCAAAGCACTCATCTTTTCCCTGGTTTTATGAGATAAAAGCTAAGAGGCAACTGCTTTTAAGACAATGGCCAATTATTGATAAATCCAAGCCTCAGACTCTTTTTTGTGATTTACCACAAATGCAGAATCTTCAAAAATATAAATGTCATATATTACTTGGATTTGCGTAAAGCAACATGTTAATTCTCTACTCAATACTTTGAAATGTGTGTAATTTTCAATATTCTAAAATTTCGGTTAGATTACCATGAAACTACTAACCATATTCCATTCAACTCAGAGACTTCAAGTGACCATAACCAATTTCTAATGTCTCCCCATTATATATAATCTTTTACCTGTAAAAAGCTCAACCGGGCTAGAAAATCTGTGATGTAACTTCCTAGAGGCTTAAGACTTGGGTATGATCGTTGGGCCCATATTTCTGGAACTTTTCCAATAAGCAAACTGCCAGAGAGTGCTTCCAATGCAGAATCCATGACAACTACACCCTTAATAGCTTTCTCAAGGTCCTGTAGAGTGTTACGTATAGTTTTAATTAAACTGCAAGGAAAGAAAATAATGTTATCAACATATATATGAAGTAAATATCAACATGGAGTCTTTTCAGAAGAAATAGCAGGAGTCTCATTCACAGCTTTATGAGAGTGTTTCCCAAAGTATGGTCACCTCTACTTGGTAATGTAAGGTCATTTTAGGTTATACTTAAATGAACTTTTTTTTGTTTTAATAATAAATATTTTAAAATATAGTAAACAATACAACTAGCTTTCTGGGTATTATTGCATAGGACCAGGCTAATTTAAGCAGAGAATGATTTATTGAAAAATAATGTTACAGGTGACTTTTAAATGTGGAAAAAAGTTATAAAAGTGTTATTCAATGGCTGAAATTTGGGAAACTAACTCAAAGCATAAAGAGTATGTATATTAATGTACTTTCAAACACTCTGCTTCCCACTTAGGCCCAAACTGCTAAGAACACTATAAATATAACTGAAGCGAGAGTTTTAGGCTAGAAGCCTAAATATACCTGATGTGAGGGATAATATGTTATTACATATATGTTCTTATGAATACTTATTATATATATGCTCTTAAAAAAAAACTGAATTAATTAATATATCTTATTTTAAAACAAGTCTGGAAACCTAAATAAACTTGGAAACACTTTAGAAAACTCATGACCAAAACAGTCTCCATTCCTTAAGCCAGGACTGAATTGTAGAAAATTCAATTAAAAAATTCAAAGCATATAATTTGTTTGCTATCACGGGGTACCTAATCAACCTAGGCTGTACTCAGGAAGAAAAGCGAGGTGTATATATGCCAAGTGGAAGAAAACTGTCAAAAGATGTGACTACACACAGGCCTAACTAATGCTCATTTCATCTTTAGTTTCTGAAGAGAAATTCTGATTAATGAATATTTTTAACCAGATCTCTTTTATCATCATTATTTTTACATTATAAAAGATATCCTCACTCCTGGGGCAAAAAGCTTATGCAATTAAATTATAAATTAAAAAGGGGGGAAATTCTAAAGAAATGGCAGGTTTTGCTACTTTTTTCTTAAAGTTTTAAATCAATACCAATGTGTCTTTTTATCAACTTTGGTTGGTCACCTTATGAATCACTGGAGATATAGATCCTTACTTGTTAAATCTTTCCATTTCTTGTACTAACACAGTATTCATGCTCTCTTCATATCTCACAGGATACTTCAATAGGGCTGCTTCAATGTCAAAATCACTTGGTAGCTAAGACAATAGATGTTGAAGATCACATGTTACTCTCAGAACAGATAATTAGTTTCATTCAGTGATAATACCTCTAATAGCTAACACTGAGCAGTTACTATATAAAAGGCATTGTGCTGCTTTCCATACATCATCTCACTTAATCCTTACCATTTCCTCTTAGGTGGCCATTATTATCGCCATTTACAGACGAGACATTTAAGTAGAGAGAGGATAAGTAACCGCCCAAGGACACACAGCCAAAAGGTGATCTGTTTAAATCCACAGGTCTCTAACTCCAAGGCCCTTGCTGCAGAATATAGCACTTTGCAGAAGATATACATTTCTGAAAAGTTATGTATAATTTCCTTTAGTAAATTGAATCTTATTTTGTATTCATAAAACTGATATAACATTTCATAACTGTTTAATATTGATTTCTAATCATCAACTGGCTTAAAATAGCTTAGTTTATGCCACTATCAAATAAATAATGTGTGAATGTGGCAGGGTTCCAGGGCATAGGGAGAGAGAAGGCCATCACGTGTCTGATTTCTGTGAGGCACCTCAGGGATGCTTGAGAAGTGATGAAGGGGACGTTGAGACTAATGATCAAGCCACAGGACACTGGAATTCACACTCCTTAAAGGACAAAGAAGTTTCCCAATCAGGGAAGTCCCAAAATAAAAAAGTTGAGCTGCCCAGAGTGTTGCCAGGTGATGGTCTCTGGGTGGTGTAAAAGGATTCTAAGTCACACTAGGTGGTATCACTCAAGGACCCTTTGGCTTAATACAATCCCTCTACCCCAAATAAGTCCCAGGTTCCACTGCCAGATAACTTCCTGTTGGGGATCTTGTGCCACCATTCTGCAAGAGTGACAACCTTTCCCTACAGAGATAAATAATCAAAGAAATTTGATTATTTCAGGGGTCAGAAGTAAGAAGAGGCAAACAACAAAAGCAGCATTCCAGGAGTAGGAGTGGGAGGAGGCTAGTTTGCTCTCACTCAGGGCTCACAGGCATCGCTGCTCCCCTCTCTTCTCCAGTGGCCGCAGCCAGGTGTATGGTGAGTAGGCTCTTAAGGAGTGGTGTCGGTAAGGCTGCCAACTGTGAGAGCTGAAGAGTGGTGCTGCCCATGGGCTTTCAAGGCAGATGGACTATGGGTCATGTTTCTGCTATGTCAGAGTGCCTGACTTTGAACTATGGGGATAATTATAGTATTTGCCTTGGAGGGGAATTGTGAAGATCTGTGCTTGGGACCATACATTTTTTTAAAGTTACATTAGTACTTCTTCATTGAAGTTAAGATAGAAAAAAAGGTGAGAATAGAAAGTATCATTCCTCTTTACCTAGTAGGGCTAGCTAAGTACATCAGTCTGTATTATGGGGGGGGAGGGGGGGGAAGAGCTCTAGCAGCTAATTTAGTGCTGATTTTATTTCCCTGTGCCTCTCACTTCCTAAAGTAGCTTAAAAACTATTCATTCCTTGATCCAGTGAGTTCAGACCATTTCCTCCATTTTTAAAAAAGTAGGTCCATTATCGCCCTGCCTGGTGTGGCTCAGTTGGCTAAGTGTTGTCCCATCCACCAGGAGGTCACCCAGCTAGATTCCTGGTCAGGGTACATGCCTGGTAGCAGGCTCCATTCCCAGTAGGGGGCGTGCAGGAGGCAGCCTATCGGTGTTTCTCATCAGTGTTTCTCTCTTTCACTCCCTCTCCCTTTCTCTCTCTGAAATCAATCAAAACATATTTTTAAAAAGGCAGGCCCATTATCTTTGCTTAGAAATGATAATAAACCCTATGTGTTCATTAGTTCATCCACAGCCATAGTTACTAGGAACTTACCATGTGCTAGGCATTATGCAAAGTACTTTATTTTAATTTGTTTTTATTTATTTAAACAACAGATAGTCAATTTATTAAAAAGGTTGATTTAAGTATCTGCAATGGTGACTCAAACCTTGACTCCTGGCTCAGTACTGATGGAAGAAATCAGTTTAACAATCTCACAAGGACTGTGCAAGTCGATGAGTTGCTTGTGGATTCTCAGCTGCACCCTGCCCCCAGGGAGTTTTCCTTGTAGTGATTCTGAGCCACAGCAGGCATCCGAACTGGTCCTTTCACTTTGACATTCTTTTCCTGTGCGCCTCTGATCAAGTCAGCACACATCTTCTCCAGACTTTAGGTTGTGTCTGGTTGGAGGAATTCTAATTGGGTGAATGGCCACCTCTGGTTGTGTCTTTCCCGCATCTTTAAAGGTGTGGCTGTGGAGCAGCTTCCTGACCGACTCGTTCCTCTGCTGAGTGAACAGCAGTGAGTCAGCAGCAGGAGCAGAAGCAGGAGCAGGAGCAGGAGCAGGCGGCTGACTTCCTCCAAGAGCTGTGCAAAGTGCTTTACGTTCCTGATCTCTAGTGTTCACAGGAACCTTATCACCACTTTCAGATTTGAAAACTAATGTCCAGAAAGGTAAAATATCTCACTCAAGGTCATAATGCTCCTAAATAGAGTTTCTGACTGCCATTACAGTACCATTTTGATTTATATTATAAGCAACATATTTTAACTTAAAATTACCTTTTTGAGAATATCTCTGGTAATTTCTAGTAGAATCTGGTCAGTACTTCCTGAAGATCCTGTCTGTTTGGAGCCTCCCTGGGTGAGGAGCAAGGACTCAAAGAGGACTTTTGTTTGTTGAAGATCTTTGGAGATATCAACATTTTCATGTAATCCAAATACCTCAGGGTGTTGAGCAAATGGAAGTTTCTACCAGAATAGATTAAGCAAGCATCACATTTTCACTGGACACATTAATTCATAACATAGACACATGCAAACCAAAAAGGGTTAAAAATCAACTAAACAAACAATAAAGGAATCAAACTTTCCTAATTTTCAATAATTATTAGCAACAAAAGATACTGAAAATTGATTGAAACCATAATACTTACCTAATCTTACACATTACCACAAAATTTTTCACTATTTGTTTTTTAGAAAAATAGCACTTAAATCTAACTCTATTTTCAAGTGATATCAGTTACCTTAATGAATTCAATGTAATCGTTATAGGTGCCTTTGGGAGGTGCAAAGTAGTTTCCACTGGGAGAAAACCTATAATGAGGGTTTTCAATTATGTGTGGATTATAAAAGTCAGCCAGCATGGTTAAGAGGAGACGTCTGTCCCAATCATCTGTCACTCTTCCTCCATAGTTACACTCCCCAGTCAGGTAAGAGATAGCTTCAAATGGAATTGTATCATATTCATTTATAAATAACTGAAACAAATGAAACATAAAACAAGAAAAACGGTCTTTCACTTCATTTCCATCTTAAGATGGCTTTAAATATCTATCTATATCTATCTGTCTATCTATCTATCTATCTATCTATCTATCTATCTATCTATCTATCTATCTATCAATCATCTATCTATCTATCTATCATCTATCTATCTATCTATCTATCTATCTATCTATCTATCTATCTATCTATCATCATCTATATCTATTATCTATCTATCATCTATCATCATCAGCTATCTATACACACAGAAGTGGGGTTGAAAGAATTATCACCATGGGTGACCTTTCAGGGGCCACATGTCATAAAGGCCCACATTGCAGCACAAAAAAAGCAGAAATTATTAATACTCTGTTTGTGTCTAGTTGGGCAAGTTCACTTCCTAGCTTTGGTTTTCTTAAAAATAGGAATAATACCAACCTTACAGGGTTGCTGTGAGAATTAGAATTAGTATAAGTAATGTGCCTAGTTCAAAGTCTGAGTGAGTAGGGATTTACAGTGTTTATTTATTTATTTATTTATTTATTTATTTATTTATTTGGAGGGCACCTGCTGACCATCTGAATGTTTCACATTGTGAGTTCCCACCTCCCTTACAGCTAAAGCCTAGGCCTCTGACCTGGGCTTGGCTCCTCAGATGCATCCATCCTAGATGGACTGGGGTTTGTGAAGCAAAGTAGGAACAGCAAAGAATTGTTTTCGATGACAACAGAGGGCCTGCAGTAGGCCAGAGTGTATGTGGCAAGTATGTGAGCTGCGGTGTCTAATATTCAAGAAGTGCAGAGGTGCTGCTCCCACCAGACACGGTGTGACTAGGATATGACTCTGCATGCCTTGGTTCTCCAGCCATCTTGGTGATTCTGTGACCTACCCAATATTCTTTCAATAAGTTCTTTTTCTACTTAAAGTAGACAGCCTGTTTCTGTTGACTGATAAAGCTAAATTGTAGATTTCACTGAGTGGAGGAGAAGAGCAGAGGATAGTGAGGACCTCTATAAAGTCAACACTGAGGAGGGCACTAAAAAGAAGACAGAAAGAACCAGGGTCCTTAATAACACTTTTGCTGAATCAACCAACTCCAGAGGCTGTCCTTCCTCTGCACTTTTTAAAAAATGTGAGATAAGTTTCATTACAGTTTGAATCAGGTTTTCCATTATTTGTAACAGAAAAAAAAATCCAGATGGAGACAGTACTTCTTATACCATAGTCATAATTATTATTACTACCTACCTATTTATTAGTGGTGTTGGGAAAACTGAATAAGTTATTCTAAGCAAAGGGCCTGACACACAGTAATTCTCCATTAGTGTTAGTTCCTTCCTAACTTTACCTGTAGTTGTCGAATACTGATGCGTAAGTCCGATTCATTAAATCCATACGGAATATTCCAACCAAGAGGACCAAATTTCTTTCTCTCTTGTACAAGGGCATGAAAAAAACAAACTCCAAAAAGCAACTTCTCCCATGCCTTTAATATAAAAATTATACAAGAAAAAAAATCCTGATCAGATTTCCTGTAGTTAAATGAGGGGAATCAGTGGTCTTTTTCATTGTAAGATTCTGTGATCATGCATCTCTTAAACCTTCTACTTAAAAAAGACGTGCTAAAATAATGTTTACTATAAAAAGTATTAATTTTACGACTTAATACCTCCAAAGCTAGACACACTGCAATAATATTAAAATTCATTAAAATGTAATAATTCTACCATTTACCAAAGTATTGGCTAGTAATACTTCGGTATTGTTCATAGATATTTATAACTTCAATACTTAAATACTATCTCATAGACTCACTGGCATATGCTTGAGATTGCAAGTGCAGGAGACTAATTATTATGATACAAATAAATACCAATATGTAGTTTCTGATTTTGTGACTTTCCATTTGGAGATCATTTTGGAAACCACTGTTTATTTACTCTGTGGCATCTTCATATGTGTGATATGTATGTCACATGGGCCTCTCACTAAGCCTGTGTCAGTGCACTGGAGGATAGCCTCCCATCCCTTTGAAATCCCCCCAAGTAAATTTCAAGTATGCCACACAGCTTGTATTTTAAGTTAGACCATATCAAACATAGCTCCAAATACAGTAAAAAATTCATCCAGCTATTTTCATGTGATGCAATAGTGGAAATTGTTTCTATAACATTAAAATGAAAGTATACCATGGCTTAACTGAATAGCTGTATTCTTGAAATGCTGTACATAAATCAAAGCATATTTTACATATACTGGATGAATGCTGTGGTGATATATTTAATAGGGGAAAACCTTTTGTCAATGAGAGTAATAAACTAATTTAGGTATATTTTCCACATATTTTCACATAATGAGTTTCTTAAGGAGGTGCTAATTTCTCTACATTTTTGGCCTGTGCTTGTGAGCCAAGAAGGCTGCTGTGGTATCAGAGAATAACAGGAACAGAATACAGAAAGGTGCATGTTTAGGATGAGATGCTGTCAGCCTAAGATGAGTATGAACACACAAAGAACTGCTTTCTACAGCTGTGGCTGAGATTAGATATGGACTGAAGAGATGTGATAAAGGGATATCAGAGGAATTTGCTCCAGTCCTGCTATCTAGAATGTTTTTTTGAGAAAACTAACCTATATATTCTAAAAACATTCTTAAATATTATTAGTAAATCTTTTTCTGAAGGCAGCATTTCCCCCTGCCCCATATGTGTTTTTTCCAACTGATTTATGAATTACATTTCCAGGGTACATTCTGCAACTGACCCAAGGGGGCAGCAGGCTGATATCATCATCTACCTACAGATGATATCATCAACCCAGCATCAGTGGGGTCTGTCTTTTGGTTTGTTTTCTATGATGTGCTGCTGGTTTGTGTTGACTCATGCCCATTCCTTAGCAATGCATGTAAAGATTTTCACAGTCTTGTCCCTGTATTCCTTCCCACTCTTATTTCCTACCAGTCAAGCCAAAATAAGCTATTTGTCGCTCTTTCAACAGCTGTCATAATTCTGTGCCTTTAGGCATACTTTTTGTGCCTACTTCAAATGTCACTTCCTCCAAGAAGCCTTCTCCAACAGCCAAGAAGAGTTAATTGCACAAAAGCAGGAAGAGACAGAGTGACCTGGGTACCAAATTCCACCTCTAACACTTGTGAGCTATATGACTTTGACTTTGATTTGCCTGAGTTTATGATAATGCCTATATTACAAGGTGAGAAGACTTGTATATTTAAACTACCTGGAACCTGCTGGTGTTCAATGAATGCTTGTTTCCCGTCTCCTCTCCTTTCTTTGTCTTCTCGTAGTTCGAAATAAAATCACGGCAGTGGTTCCCAACCTACTTAACATTTGAATTTCCTTTGATATTGTTTATTTGTACCAGCTCTTGAGCTCTACTTTGGACTTATTGAATCAGAATCTCCAGGAGTGGGCCACTGACATCTGTAACTTCAACAAGCCGCCAGGTTTATGGGTATTATGGTTAAGCTTGCCTTGCATATATTTCTCTTGACTAGAATGTAAGTTCCATGAAGACAGGGATTTTTATATGTTTATGTATTTTACATGTTTATATGTTCATCACCATATTACCAGTTCCTAGAAGACTGCCTTACACCTAATATGTTCAAGAAATATTTATTGGATGGATGGATGGAAATATAGAAATGTATCCCTGCCCTTAAGGGGCACACAGCTGAATACAGAGATAGACATATAAACTGACAAATAACTAATATATTATCATTGCCAGATAATTCAAATGCCCAAGATTTTAATTTATCTGTGACTATAAAGATCATATTTACTTTTAATAGCCAAATTATGATAGTTCAAATTATTGCTGGCCCAATGGTCATACATTAGCCTTATCAAAGGGCATCCCAACTATTTCTAGGAGTCTCCAAGGAGTTTCATATGTGTCTACCAAAAACAGTCAGCTATAGAAACCTTAGGCAATGGATCACAAGGTGTGCTTCCAGGACCATCAATCAGTACCAGCATGACCTAGAAATGTAGAGGAACTGTAAATTTTTAAGCCCTACCCCAGACCAGCAGAGTTAGAAATCCTGGCCGTGGGGCCCCGCCAGATGAATGTGATGCACACTGAGAACCACTGTCAAAGGGCAGCCACACTCTCTTTCTTCTCTTACCTCAGCTCCCCCTTTTTTTAATCCCTACCTGAGGATATTTTTTCCATTGCTTTTCAGAGAGAGTAGAAGAGAGAGAGAGAGGCATTGATGTGAGAGAAATACATTGATTGGTTGCCTCCTGCAAGCCTCAGACTGGGGCCAGGGATCGGGCCTGCAAATGACAGGAATCAAACCCACAACCCTTCAGTCCGAGGGCCGATGCTTTAACCACTGAGCAAAACCAGTTAGGGCTCTGCTTGTGTTTAGAATCTTTAAAATTTTCCGTTCTCTGCTTCTGGCTCTCTCCTAATTGCAGAAGCTCAGACCCTGGGTAGGTATCAGACACCACGCCTTCTCCATTCTACTAATCTCTCTTCATAGCTAAAACCACCATGCATCTCTTTTGCTCTCAGAGTTACAAACGAAATCATCGTTCAGACTTAAGGAACACAGAAAGTATCATTAAGTAGAAAGAAACTAGCTTGCTTCCAAATAATTCAATCCTTCATCTTCAGTATCATTCTTTTTCTAGCTCCAATAGGCAAATATAAATAGCATGCATGTGACGGAGGGGAGGGCAGGGGATTTTCCCCTAATACTGATGTTTTCTTCCATGTGGAGAAACCTCAATCAGTGTAACACTCCTGAATTTTCTCCTTCCTTGTACTCATTGCAGGAGAGGGGAGTGACCTATGTGATCAGTAAATTTAGAAAAAGTTAACCAGATATGCTTTGCTCAGCTTCTCCCTTTTCTCTCTGAGAAGTGAGCTTTCTGTAGGAAGGGTTTTTCCTCTCTTCCTCTGGGTGGATAAATCTGCTTAATTCTGGGTTCAGGATTATGAAGCCCATTTGTTCACAGACATAAACTACATTGTCCAACCTGGTCTAAGTCAGTAATTAAGGTTATAATTTGGTTCCCATGTATTTATACATTTTCCTGTTTCTTAAATGGTAAGAAAAGGAGTACTACATATAGGGACTCCTAAAGTCCCCAAAACCATGTGCAAAACTGTTTTACGTGGATACATTGAAAAGCATTATTAATATGTCAAACATTATTGCTAGATTTTAAGTTCCATGAAGGCAGATTTTTTTTTGGGGGGGGGGCTGTCTATTTTATTCTCATTGTTTTGTATCTAGTACATAGGATGGTACTTAACACACATATTTATTGAATGAATAAATGATGTGAACATAGACAGCTATTCTTGGGTCTTAATCAAATACATTATTGGGCTTTGGTTTACAAACTAAGATACATTCATTTATTCAACAAATATTTGTCTACTGCTTGGGAAACAGAACACAAACTATCGGGAATAAAATAAACAAGATAGGTACAATTTCTGTCTCCTTAGGAAATGCCTAAAGTTGAACATTATTAAATAAAATATCTACATTTCTATATTTTATCATTATAAAAATATATTTTCAAAGTTCCAGAGGCTTAATATTACCAGCTCCTTTCCTGGGCATCCAGTAAAAAACTGATGATCAGAAACCGGATCAGTGAGATATGACTGGAGGAGGTTTAGCCGAAGACCGGTGGGAGGTTCATTAGTCATTTTTACTCCGTTCTGTAGAATTGTTACTGGGAACTAAGACAAAATAAACAGAGAGCATTACTCAAGATAACCAGCTTGAGTCCTAAAAATGCATACACCAGTGGGTTAAAAATAGGCATAACAGAGGACTCCAGAAATGTTCTTTTTTTAAAAAAAAAACCCTCTTAATGTTAAGCATTTAAAGCTTGATTAAGATACACAACGTAACAGATAATTAAATAAATGTACTGAACTCCATAGGAAATAAACATACTTTTGGAGATGGGTAACTTGTCAGCCAAAGCCTAAAGGATGAGGAACAGACTTCAGGGGTAAAATCTTCACATATTTTTTCCAATGTGGGCATCCAGGAGACAGCAAGGTGGCAATTCTGTAGGCAAACCCAAGTTCCTTCTTCTACTGCTGCTTTAATCATTTTTGTTGCAATTGGTCCTTGTCCCTGTCCCAGGGAAATAGCTTGAAATTTATTTCCAGTCATAGCTTTATCATTTGCAAATTTCAGCAAGCCTATGAGGGCACAAAAAAATGGTTTCACTGCTTACTCTAAAATTATAAAATACGCCTTATGTTTCAGTAACAGGTATTTAATGGGACAATTCTAGTTACCTTTCCCTATAAATATCAGATTTACTGACTTAGAGTCATATAAAAAAATGGACATTAAGTACAATGATTCATTTATATGCCTTTTAAAGTTGACAGTATAAACACTTACTGGCCATGGGATCTGCTCCTGGGGAGAGCACAAAAATTAAAGGAATGGTGCAATTTGAATCCAAGTAACTCTTTGTCAAATCAAATGGCGGAGGCTCTACAAATTTTTTCCCCAGTTTGTCAGTTACATAATTTGTTATAGCTGGGGTTATCTGTTAAAGAGAGAAGAGATATGATCTTTAATTCTTATTTCACATAACAATTTTGATTTTTACTGAAAAGAAACAAAGAGTAAAATGTGAATTTAATGGCCATGGAAAGCACGCAGCGTATCATAGACAATGCGTAATTTCCCTAGAATATAAAAGTGTCTATAAATTGATGCGACAAGATTAACAATCCAAAAGAAAAATGGGCAAAGAAGATGAACAGTTTATAGAAAATGAAATAGAAATGGATCTTAAACATATGAAAAGATGTTCAACCTCTTTCAATATAGCAGAGACTGTAAACTGTCCCCTTTATTGTCTCCTTCTGGAAATAGAACCCCAAATTTTCCCAGCCTTTCTTGCAGTTAGATGTGGTGATGTACTAAGTTTTGGCCAGAAGGATACAAGTAGAAATTATGAGTGGAGCTTCCAGATCATATTTTTAAGAGGAAGCTCTTTGTCTTCAACACTCTTTCTCTTCAACAGAGGTGGTGCTCATGAGCCAGCCTCAATCTTGCTGATGAGGATCACATTCTAGGGGCCTTCTCTAGCATGAGAGAAGGAATCTGAATCTCTGATTGATCTCAAGACCAGAGCTGGCCTGCCAGCCCTCAAGCATTTGCTCTGGGCTGTTTGAAGAGAGATAAGTTAATTTCTATTTAATTTAAGCTATTGTATTTTAGGTCTCTTTGTTATGGCAGCTTCGTCTATGCCCTAATACTCATAAAATACAAATTATAAGTGCACTTAGATACCATTTCACCTATCAGATTGTTATATAAATGGGACAAAGATAGCCGCTGTGTATTCACTCCTAGATTGTTTATTTCTTCACAGCAGGCTGAGACCTGTTAGCTCAAAAGCTCACTAGCACCAAACTCACATTTTTACATATTTAGTTGTTTTAAACATAGCCCAAATAATCAGATTTTTAGCCATTTAGAGCCTGCCTAAATGTTGGGCTGCACTGAACATCTATTAGTCATAGATAAATAAGATAAGCCCTAAGACATTAAGACCCCAACAGTCTGCTGCCCTTCAGAGCTCTGATCCAGAGACTCCCAGCCACCAGTGCTGCTGGGCAACATCACCTAGACACCATATGAGCCCCCTCTCCCTAGGGAGTTTCCTTGCTCTCCTCCCCTTAAAGTAGTGACCCCCCCCCCCACTACTCCAGAACCTTTTGAAAGACTCCTGATGTTAGAGACTTCTCCCTCCCCAACATGCAAATCTGTCAAAGCATCATCTAGTGAAGACCTCATGGTCTTATCTTTTTCCTTGATCAGCCTTCAAATTCCTCTTTCTTTAATAGCTTCCCATGAGCAAGAATGAAGTCTTTTTTATTCTTTTACCATTAATGCCATGTACAGTGTTTACCCAGTGCGGGAGACGCTGCGGACACAGAGACCTTGCTTCCAGTAAGGCCCCAGCAGGGCCACACTTCAGCAGCGGAGCTAAATTACCCACCGAGGGAAGGTCATTCTCTGCGCCTGCCCAGCCAGCCTTCAAACGTGGAAAGGAGAGGAGAGGTCTGAACTTAAGTCATTTAGCTGCGTGACCACAGGGGCTGGCAAACCCTTTCCTACAGAGTGCTGGGCAGCAGACGCTCTGTGCGCCTGGGGCCTCGGACCATGTCTGCTGTGTGCTCCTCCTCCTCCTCCTCTTCTTCTTCCTCCTCCTCCTCCTTCTTCCTCCTCCTTCTCCCTTCTCCCTCCTCTTCCTCCTCTTCCTCCTCCTCCTCTTCTTCCTCCTCCTCCTCCTCTTCCTCCTCCTTCTTCTTCCTCTTCTATTTTAGAAACAACCCTTTAAGGTGTAAAAGCCATTCTGAGCTCATGGGCTGGAAAAATTAGGTCATGGGCTGGATGTAGCCCACGGTGTTTTTGCTGACCCTGAACTAGACCCTAAACTATCAGAACAAAATTCAACCACCTTTAAAGGAGGATAACAGTTCAAGTCATTGAAAATGTCCACTATCCAGTGAGGTGCTGCTGAGCATGCCAGGAAGCAGTAAACTAATCCTAAATGCAAGAGTAAAATCACTGAATAGAAACAGATCCAGAAATGACGGAATTAGCAGTCAAAGCTTTAAAAAACTGTTATTGTAACTGTGTTCAAGTATTTAATGGAAATCATGAACAGAATGAAAAGGGAAATAGAATATGTGTGTGTGTGTGTGTGTGTGTGTGTGTGTGTGTGAACTTTCTAGAGGTAAAGCATCTAGCTGAAACAAAAAATTAATTGGATGGGATTAACAACAGATGAGATGCTTTACAAAAGAAGAAATCAGCAAACTTAAAGATAACAATAGAAACTATCCAAACTGAAGCACAGTGATAGAAAAGATTTAAAAATAATCAGCAGAGTATCAGTCACCTATGGTATAATATCAAGCAGTCTAGTGTGTGTGTGTGTGTGTGTGTGTGTGTGTGTGTGTGTGTGTGTGTATGTGTGTGTGTGTATATATATACATATATATATATACATCCATATATACACACATATATATATACACACATCTATATATATATATATATATATATATATATATACATATATATATATCTCCTCACCTGAGGATATCTTTTCTGAGAGTGGAAGGGGGAGAGAGAGAGAGACACCTATGTGAGACAGACACACCGATCGGTTGCCTCCTGCATGCACTCCGATCCAGGCCAGGGATGGAGCCTGCAACCGAGGAACATGTTCTTGTCTGGAATTGAAACCAGGACCCTTCAGTCCTCAGGCCGACACTCTAACCACTGAGCCAAACTGGCTAGGGCTCTAATGTATATTTAATTGGAATAATGGGTGGGGTGGCTAAAAATATTTGAAAAAATAATGGTCAAATTTTCACCAAGCTGAAAAAAACTGTAAGCCTATAGATCCAAGGAGCTCCATGAACCCTTTTGAGCATAACTTTAACTTTAAACCTAGTACTTCAAAAATGGCAAATTATCTGGTTCCAAATGGAACACATTTGTCCTTTACCTTATCGGGTCTTAAGCAACGAAGAATTATTATTTTCTGTAGTTCATTTAGCCTCTGATCCATTGGTGCTGGAAATTTAACATTGTGTGGCTCTTTACTGTCATACAGCTCCCGCCATTCAAATATATATTCACAAAAATGCGTCCTAATGGAAAAAAGCTTAATAGTTATTCTTTCATTGGAAAAAATTTAAAGAGAGATTGTTGGGCAAGGAGATGAATCAAGACAGCTATAGAACCATTTAACAGTCACTAGATTACAAACTGACCCATCACTATTCAGTGCTAAATCACCAAGTTTAAAGTTACCTGAGTCCTTGGAAGGCAGGAAATTCACTAACACGACAAATTTCCTCCCAGCTTTTATCCTGTAGCCACGTTGGATCAGGATTTTTCTCAGCACTCTTAAGACTTACTCCTCCAGTTAAAAGAAACATAAGTTCCTGGTAGTCGATCTCTTTCTTTGCCCTGTATTCCCAAAGTAAGGACTGCTATGAGTTGTTAACTTTAAAATTGAATAAATGTCTGCCTCTATAACTTGGATAAAATAAACAGAAGTGGCTTCTCCACTATGAACAACCAGAACACTGAAGAAAATGAATGAAACAATTGTTTTTGGAAATTATACAATAGCCAATATAGGACGGAGGTCCCTAAAAAAAGGGAGACAAATAAGGTGGTTCTTATGATTGCCTCAGCTATCTGCCTGGAGGCACTTCCAGACCACAGAGCAGGGAGGAAACCAAGATCTGAGCTTGGTAGTACTGCTGAGCCAAAGAGATCTCTGTCAGAGTTAAGAAAGGCTGAGGTGACTGGAAATTGTGGGCAGAATACTGGAGAGGAGAGAGAGGCATCAAAAAGGAGCTCTAGAAGACTGCCTAGGTTTACTAAATTCTAAACTGTGTGGGAGTAGGTAAAACTCCAGGATGCCTGGCAAAGAATATCTGGGGAGCTGTAAACTGAGTAGCTACCAGAGCTCACACAGAACTAGAAATGAGTTTTTGCCAACTAGAGTTGTTTAGTGGAGATATCAGAGGGATCACACCTTAGTAGTGAAGGTAACCTAACCTTAGAATAAAGTCTATTCTAAAACTGCCCTAAGAAAGTGAAAAACAAGCCTTGAAAAGAACAAACTAATCCAGTAGTAATTTAATTACCTGAAAAAGTAAAGTCTAATGTTCTTCAAAGGAATACAAAAAACTCAGCATTTACCACTGTAAAATTCACAACATCCATAAGCAGAAAAAAAATCAGTCAATAGATATAGACATAGAAGTGATAGCGATGATACAACAGGCAGACAAAAATGTTAAAAGAGCTATTATAAATATGCTGAAGGAGTTAAAATAAAACATAAAAATAAAAGAGTGAGAAATAAGCAATATAAAAAATAACCAAATTAATTTCTAGAGATAAAAACCACAAAAATACAAAAAATATATTCACTGATCCCTCCACCCCCGCCTCAGTTGTACAGAACTTGAAAGGATTCATTATCAGTAGATCTACACTATAAGCATATTAAACAAAATTTCAGGTAGGTGGAAATCTGGATCTACATAAAAAAATTAAAAGTTCCAGAAATGATAACTATATAAGTAAACATACAAGGCTTTCCCCCGCCCTTTTTATTTAAGTCTCTTTAAAAGATAATTCACTATTTAAAGCAAAATAACAATGTGCTGTGGGATTTATAACACATGTACAAGTAAAATGTATGACATTATATGTATAGTTTCACCTAAAGATAGACTGTGAAAAATTAAAAAGTATACTATAACTTTAAAGAAATCACTGAAAGAATAAAACAAAAACTATAGCCAGTAAATCATCAAAAGAGATAAAATAAAATAATAAAAAATATCCAGTTAAAAGAAAAGCAGAAAATGAGGAAATATGGAACAAACAACAGATGAGCAAAGCAGTAAATAAATTGTAAAATGATAGGTTTAAACATAACTCTATTATCTCATTGGATGCAAATGGTCTAAACAATTTCACTAAAGTTAGTGATTATCATATTAGATAAAACAAGCAAGACCTAACTAAAAGCTGTCTACAGAAATATGGTTTAAGTATATAAAGACACAAATAGGTTAAAAGCATGGAAAAATATATAAACCATGCTAACAGTATTCAAATAAAGCTGGAGAGGCTATAATAATATCATACAAAATAGATTTCAGAGCAAAGAGTATTACCAGGGATATAAAAAAAATGGGCACGTCGATTCATTAAGAGAATATGACAGTCCTAAACATTCATACATCCAATAACAGAGGATCAAAACACAAAGCAATATTGACTGATGGAACTAAAAGGAGAAATCTCTGTAGAGATTCTAAACCTCTCTCAATAACTGATTAAACAAGTAGACAGAAAGTCAGTAAGGCTATAGAAGATATATAGACCAGCTTGACCTACTTGCCTTTTATAGAAATTCCACCTAAGAATAGCAAAATACACATGCTTTGCAAGAGTACATACAAAACTCACAAAGAGGCCACATTCTGGGTCTCATTCATAAAATTTCTAGAATAGGAAAAACGATGGAGATAGCAGATTAGTGGTTACCTGGGATTGGGAGTAGGAACAGGAACTGACTAAATTGGCACAAGGAAGCTTTCAGATGATGGAAATGATAAAAAACTGGATATTAGTGATGCCTGCACAATTGTATAAATGTACTAAAAATCATCTAACAGTATTCTTATGGGTAAATTTCATGATATGTCAATTATACCTAATAAAGCTGGGGGAAAAAGAATAAAGGAGGTCTCTACTGAATAACTCCTATTTATATTAACAGAAAAGGTTTCAAAAGAGCATTTACAGTGTGTTACCATTATGAAAAAAAAGGAAAATAAGAGAAATACTTATATTTTCTTATTTTTACAATAATTTAAGCTGAGAATTAAATGAATGGATTTAGTTACAGACTAGGTGCAGCTAGGAAGAGAATTAATAAGTAAGGAGAATAAAGATTTGGGAGGCAAAGGGACAGAAGACATAGATGAGAGGGTAAAAGACACAGGGAATCCATGAGAAAGCCTAAGATGTGTAACTAGAAAGGGAAAAGAGAATGAAGAATAAACAATATTTGAAAAAATTATGACTAGTTTTCAAAGCAGCTGATAACAATCAGATCCCCTATGAGTCCCACGCAGATTACTCCCCGCCAAAGAAAACTTCAACCCATTATCAGAAGTTTGTATGGTGGTTACCTCTGGTGAGTAGGCAAAGGCTAGTAGAGATTGGGAAAGAACACAAAGGGAGCTTTTGGGATGCTGGTAATATCTATTTCTTGGTCTGGGTGATAATTACATGAATTTGCTCACTGTAGTAATTCATCAAGCTGACCCTTACACTTTGATTATTTTTCTGTAAGTATGTTATACTTCCATTTAAAAGAGTATTAAAATAGAGCACATCTGGGCACATAATACTAAGACCTCTAAAAACTAAGGAAAATACAATCTTAAAAACAGCCTAAGCTAAAAGGCACCTTATTTTCAGAGGAAGAGCCATTCAAAATAATGGAAGCTAGAAGACAATAAATAGTTTCAAAGCACTGAAAGAAAATTCTAAACTCAGCAAAATACCCTTCAAGAATAATTCCCTTAAAAAATAGATTTTTTTATACAAAAAAGAGCAAAGAGTATTTTTGACCAACAATCATAATGAAGCACTAAATGAAGACTAAATGAAATACTAAAGAGTGTTTTTCAGGTAGAAAAGGCAAATTCCATAAGAAAATTTAAAAATAAATAAAGGAATGAATAGGAACAAAAGGGTAAATATGTGGGTAATTTTAAACAAAGATTCAGTATATAGAAAAACATATCGTATAGAGTTTAAAATACAGAGAATATTGAAACACATGGCAACAATCGCAAATCAAACAGAAGGGGTAAAGGGAGATAAAATGTTCTAAATCTTTCTATATCTGGGAAGAGGGTAAAAGTAGTGAATATAATTGGACTTTGGGATTTTGAGAATGCACATTGTCATTTCTATGTCAGTAAAATTACTAAAAGAAGAGAAAAGAGGGTACAACTATAAAAATAAAAGAGGAGAAATTAAAAATTAACTTTATAAAATGATAGGAAAGAGAATTCTGGTTTCTGGTCTGGCATGTAAGGAGCTTGGAAGTTATCACTCTTGTCTTCACAACAAGAAAAACAGATGAACAAACTGAAAATTAGCAACTCTTCTCAAATCCCTTAGAGGACTGAGGTCATAGGACAAACTGCTATCCCCAAAATTGGAAAGACAGACAGGAAGACACAGAGAATCACAAATTATTGAAGCAGGAACCTTCATGAGAACCACTTACCTGAATAGGGAAACTTAAACTGTAATTTACAAATTACTAGAGGCTCAGTGTGGACAAATTAGAGAGTTAAAACTCCAGGCCAGGCCAGTTGTAGGATGACCTCTGCACTTTTGTAAGTTCTACCTCCAGGAGCCCTGACAGGTTATATAGTGAAGATCAGAGAAAACCCCCCACTGCTTCTGGCAGCAAGAGGAAAGCACAGTCATTTTGAAACATGCCCAGAGCATTCTCTTCTTCTTAACAAAGCCTTCCCTTAAGAGAAACTATTTTACAAGAGCCCCAGGAGAGGGTTCCACCGTAGAGGATTCCCTCAAGGCTTCTACATATGGGGGAAAGAAATATCCAACTCCAGCCCCAGTAGGTTTCCACATAGGGGGAGGGAAATATCCAACTATAGCCCTCTCTAAGCTTCCTGTCTGACTTAAGAGGTAAAAATACAAGAAGAACTTGTCAAGATCATAGCTGAGAAGCACAGGCTCACTAAAAAACTGAGACCAACTTGTAGTACTATAGAACACTCTTCCTTCCCCCATACATTACCACCACATCAATAGGGATCGGGAATACAACAAAAAGAAATGCATTATTTTAAAATATATACTTTTAAATAAGTTCTCAGAATAATAACTTATTTAAAAGAAAGTCTCCAGGGAAACCAAAAGACAACAGGGAGGCAAAAACAAAGGATACCAGAGGAAACTTTAGTCTCTGACACCTACAGCTAGAGCAAACAGTAACCACAGCCTAATTCCTAGTTAGATTAATATAAAATATCTATAATAGGCCTATTTGCCTCAGTTTCTTTTACCCAGCACAACATATCTGGCTTTCAACAAAAAATTAAAATGACAAAAAACACAGTTTGAATGAACAGAGTAAGCCTCAGAACCAGACTCACATATGTGAGAGATGTTGGAATTATCAAACTGGGAATTTAAAACAACTGTGATTAATATGCTGAGAGCCCTTATGGAAAAGTGGACCACATTCAAGAACAGATGGGTAATGCAAGTAGAGAGAGGGAAACTCTAAGAAAGAAAGAAAAGGAAATGCTAGAAATCAAAAATATTGTAAAAGAAATAAAGAGTTCCTTTAATGGGCCAATCAATAGACTAGATGTGGCCCAGAAAAGAATCCATGAGCTTGGAGAAATTTCAATAGAAACTTTCAAAACTGAAATGCAAAGAATCAAAAGAATGAAAAAGAACAAAATATCCAAAATTGGGGACAATTACAAAAGGTGTACTATATAGCAGGTTCTTGAGCAATGTTCTATTCAACGTTGTTTCCTTATAACTTTAATGCGGTGCTGTAGGAACTTATTTATATTAGCCTACAGTAAAATCAGTTTTGTTGTATGTCACTTTACTTAAAGTCACAAAATCTATCAACAACATTGAGAACTTTCTGTACACATAATGGGAACCCCAGAAGGAGACGAAAGAGAAAGAAACAAAAGAAATATTCAAAGTAATAATGACAGAATTTTCCAAAATTAATGGTAGACACCAAATCACAGATCCAGGAAGCTCAGAGGACACCAAGCAGAATAAATACCAAAAAATCTAGCCCTAACCTGTTTTGCTCAGTGGTTAGAGCGTTGGGCCATGGACTGAAGAGTTCTGGGTTCGATTTTGGCCAAGGGCACGTACCTCAGTTGCAGGCTCGATCCTCAGCACCCTGGGGCCTGTGTGGGAGGCAACCAATCGATGTGTCTCTCTCACATCGATGTTTCTCTCTCTCTCCCTCCCACTCTCTCTGAAAAGCGATGGAAAAAATATCCTCAAGTGAGGATTAAAAATATATATATATCTATACTTAGGCATACAAAGACAAAGAGAAATTCTTGAAAGAAGACAGAAGAGGAAACAAAACTACCTTACCTATAGAAGAGCAAGAATAAGAATTATAATAAACTTTTCTTCAGGTAATGCAAACAAGATAGGAGAAGAATAAAATGTTGAAAAAGTTGAAAGGAAGAAGCTACCAACTTACAATTCTGTATATAATTAAACTATCCCTGAAAAATGAAGGAGAAACAAAAAATTTTCTCACACAAAAATTGAGGGATTTGTCACCAGTAGGCCAGCTTTGCAAGATATATTAAAAGAAATTCTTCAGAAAGAAGGAAAACTACATACGTCAGAAAGTAAGGTTTACATAAAAAAGGAAGAGCATTAGAGAAGAAATAAATGAAAGTAAAGTCTTATTTTTTTATTCTTAATTGATATAACAGTTTATTGAAAATAATAATAATAGCAACAATGTATTCCATGATGGAATATAACTTGTGTATAAGTTAAAAGAATGACATGAATATTTTAAAGGACAGGAGGGAGAAATTGAGAGAGCTCTGTTATAAGGTCATTGCACTGTCCAGGTAGTGGTATAATGTTATTTGAAGGAGGACTTGGATTAGTTGTAAATGTATATGATGAATTCAGGGGCAACCACTAAAAAAAGTTTTAAAATACATACATTTGTATGCTCAGAAAGGAGAAAAAAATGGAATCATACAAAATGCTCATTTAAAACCAGAAAAAGCAGAAAAAGACAAAAACAACAACAAAGAACAAAAGCCATAAATAAAAATGAATAAACAATATGGTAGATATTAGTCCATCAATATCAGTGATCACTTTGTTTCTTTATTTTTATTTTTTTAAATACATCTTTACTGATTTCAGAGAAAGGAAGGGAGAGGGAGAGAGAGAGAAAAACATCAATGATGAGAGAGTCATTGATTGAGCCTACAACCTGGGCATGTGTCCTGACCAGGAATCGAACCCCGATCACCTGGATCCCAGGTCAACGCTCAACCGCTGAGCCATTCCTGGCCAGGCTCAGTGATCACTTTAAATGTCAGTGGTTTCAATATACCAAATAAAAGACAGAGACTGTCAGACTAAAAAAAAAAATCCAACTATATGTTGTCTACAAGAAGACCACTTTAACTATAAAAACACAAATATATTAAAAGAAAAGGGATGAAGAAAGATATACCATGTTAACACTAATCAAAAAAAGGTAGAATGGCTATATTGAGACAAAGAAGTATTCAGGCCAAGGAAAAGTATCAGGGATAAGGAAGGCCATTATATAATGATGAAGGGGTCAATTTTCCAAAATAAACAACAACCATTATTATGTATATGCCTAACAATACAGTGTCAAAATACATGAGACAAAGCCTGCCAGAACTATAAGAAGAAATAGATTAATTCACTATTGTATTTGGAGATTTCAACACCTGTCTATCAGTAATGTACAGATCCAGCAGCAGAAAATCAGTGAAGACATATTTGAACTAAATAGCACCATTAATCAGTTGAATATAATTGACATCTATAGAAAACTTTACCAAACAACATCAGAATACACATTCTTCTCAACCTTACATGCAACATTCACCAAGATGGGTGACATTCTGGGCCATGAAACATACCATGACAAACTTAAAAGAAGAGAAATCATACAAAGAATGCTTTCAGACTACAGTGGAATTAAACTCAATAAGAGAGAGAGCTGGAAAACCCCAAAATACTTGGCAATTAAACAACACACTTCTAAATAACATGTGAGTGAAAGAAGTTTCAAGAAAAATCTAAAAATTTTTGAATGAGAACACAACTTATCCAAATTTGTGAGATGCAGCAAAAGCAATGATCAGAGGGAAATTTATAGCATTGAATACATTTATTAGAAAAGAAGACATAAAATCAATCAGCTAGGTTTCCACCTTAGGACAATTTAAAAGAAGAGCAGATTAAATTCAAAGTAGAAGTGAAGAAATAATAAAAATCAGAGCAGAAATCAATGATATTAAAAAATTAATAGAAAAATCAATGAAACCAAAAGCCAGTTCTTTGAAAAAAATCAATAAAATTGATAAAACTCTAGCTAGTTTAACTAAGAAAAAAGAGAGAAGACATAAATCACAAATATTAGAAATGAAATCACTACTGATTTCATTGACATTAAAAAGATAATAAAGGGCCCGGCCGGGCATGGCTCAGCCGTTGAGCGTCGACCTAGGATCCAGGCGATTGGGGTTTGATTCCCAGTCAGGGCACATGCCTGGGTTGCAGGCTCAATCCCCAGTCGGGGGTGTGCAGGAGGCAGCCAACCAATGACTCTCTCGTCATTGATGTTTCTCTCTCTCTCTCTCTCTCTCTCTCCTTTCTTCTCTCTGAAATCAATACAGATATATTTTTTAAAAAAAGATAATAAAGGAATATGATGAATAACCCTGTGCCCACAAATTTGATAACCTAATTGAAATGCATCAATTCATTGGAAGATACAATCTGTTAAAATTCACACAAGGAGCAATAGATAATCTGAATATAACTTGTTATTAGTCTGCTTGTGTTGCTTTAACAAAACACCACAGCCTGGGTTGTTTAAATAACAGAAATTTATTTTCTCACAGTTCTGGAGGCTGATTTGGTTTCTGGTGAGGCCTTCTTTCCTGACTTATCGATAGCCATCTTCTCACTGTATCTTAACATGGCATTTTGTTCCTGCTCATGGAGAGAGAGAGCGAGCTCTGGTGTCTCTCCCTCTATTTTTTTAAAGGACATTAATCCTAACAGATTAGGGCCACACCCTTATGACTTGATCTGATCTGAACTACTTCCTTAGAAGCCTCATCCCTAAATACAGCCACACTGGGGGCTAGGGCTTCAACATATGAAATTGAAGAAGACCGAAATATTTAATTTATAGCAGACCTATATCTATTCAAGAAATTGAATCAATAATTAACAACCTTTCAAAACAGAAAGCACCATGCTAAGATGGGTTCTAGAGAATGCTGTCAATCATTTAGGAAGAAGTTATACCAATTGCTTGCAATCTCTTCCAGAAAATAGCAGAAAGAATATTTCTTAAATCATTCTATGGTATTATCCTAATACCAAATGAGACAAAGGCATTATGAGAAAACTACAGACTAATCTCTCTCATAAAGATATATTCAAAAACCTTCAATAAAATATGAGCAAATTGAATGCAATAATGCATAAAAAGAATAATATTCCACAACTGAGTTGGATTTATCTCAAGTATGCAAGGCTAGTTCAGCATTCAAAAATCAGTAATGTATAATGTAATCTATTACATCAACAAGCTAAAGAAGACAAATCACATGATTACATCAGTAGATTCAGAAAAAGCATCTGATCAAATCCAATACACTTTCATGATAAAAATTTTCAGCAAACTAGGAATAGAGGGGAACTTTCTCAACTTTATAAAGAAAGAACATCTGCAAAAAAACCCCCACAACACACAAAAAAACTATAGCTAACATCATACTTAAACAGGAGAAACTGGATCTCCCTCTAAGATCTGGAACAAGACAGGACGTTCCCTCTCACCACCTCTTTTCAACATCATACTAGAAGTCCCAGCTAGTGCAATAAGATATGAAAAAGAAATAAAAGGTGGATAGATTAGAAAGGAGAAAACAAAACTGTCTTTGTTCAGAGATGACATGATTGTCTGGGTAGAAAATCCAAAACAATTGATTAAAAATTCCTGGGACTGATACGCGATTATAGCAAGGTTGCATGATACAATGTTAATGTACAAAAGTTAGTCATTTTCCCATATGTCAGCAACAAACAAGTGGAATTTGAAATTAAAAAATACAGTACCATTTGTAGTAGCACCCCAAAAATAAAATATTTAGGTATAAATCTAACAAATTATGTACAAGAGCTATATGAGGAAAATTACAAAACTGTGATGAAAGAAATAAAAAAGGAATTAAGTAAGAGGAGAGATATTCCATCTTTGTGTATAGTAAGACGCCATGTCAAGGTGTGTCAGTTCTTCCCAAATTGATCTATATAGATTCAGTGCAATCCCAATCAAAACCCCAGCAACCTATCTTGTGTATATAGACAAACTGATTCTAAGTGATCTAAATTTAAAAAATCAAATAAACATAAAAACACCCATACTATTGTAGAGAAATACACAAGTAAAATCATGAATTAAGCAGAGCAGCCATCTTTATTGATTAGATATTTCAGGCAGGTTTTTAAAACAAAGAAAAAGCAAGTAACTTACAGTAGAAGGTTGGCACACAATAAAAAGGAAAACAACAGCTTGTCCTTCTCAAATAGTGATCGGCATATATTACAATATAAGTTGTATGTGAAGTGGTCATTTAAATATCGTAGGCGCTTTTCCAAGATTTTGGATTTGTTACTAAAAGGTTAAGAAAAGGAAAATATATTTAGTCAAGCAAAACTAAGATAAGAGTAAGTAAAATATGAATTAACATGTAAGTTGTTTTTATTTTACGAGTATCCGCTGTTTAAAATATGAAACTACACACACACACACACACACAAATGAGTGTGTGTAAAACTGGTGAAATCTGAATAAGGTCTCTGGACTGTACCAATGTGAATTTCCTGGTTGTGATATTGTACTATAGTTATGCAAGATGTTACCATTGGAGAAACAAGGTAAAGGGTATAGGGACCTCACTGTACAGTTTTTGTGTGTGCAACTTGTAAATCTTTAGGTAAAAAACAGGGTATAATTCTGTGAGAAAATGAAATATGGTTTATGCCATCTTTCTATTTTCAAAATTCTAAATGTCATATTGTACTCCAAAATGACTGAAATCAATTAATTTTAAAAAATGCACACTTATTGAATCTTTATTAGTGTGAGGGTCTATGCTGGGTGTGGAACTGTCTGAGATAAAGAATTATAAAACATTTACCTACCCCAAAGAAGCCTAAAATCCAGGTCAAGATCTATGCTTTTTTTTAAAACCTCACTGGAAGAATTTTTTTCCCATTGCTTTCAGAGAGAGTGGAAGAGGGGGAGAGAGAGACAGAGAAAGAGACAGAGTGACAGAGAGAAAGATGTGAGAGAGACACACTTATTGGTTGCCTTCCACAAGGGCCCACACCAGGTCAGGGATCAAGCCAGCAACTGAAGTATGTGCCCTTGACCAGAACTGAACCGTCAGTCCTCAGTCCCATACTGAGCAAAACCAGCTAGCGCAATATCTATACATTTAAAAATATATATATGGACAAATGTGGTTACTTCTGAGTGGGGTTATAATTGATATTTATTTCCTTCTTTATACTCTTATATGCTTAAAAAAATTTGCAATAAGCATACATTGCTTTCATTTTTTAGTTAAAATTTTTTCAGTAATACTTATGGGAATATAAGATAATACATACATTCTGGAAAAGTTCAGCAATTACTTAAAAAACTAAATAAGCAACTACCACATAATTCAGAAATTGCATTCTTAGGCATTTGTCTCCGAGAAATGAAAATTCATGTTCACACAAAAACCTGTACATGCATGTTTATGGCAGTTTTATTTGTAATAGCCCCAAACTGGAAATAACCCAGATGTCCTTCAATAGGTGAATGATTAAACAATCTGTAGTATATCAACATCATGAAATACTTCTCAGCAATAAAAAGGAGCAAACTATTGACATATGCAACCACCTGAATGAATCCCCAGAGAATTATGCTGGGTGAAAAAAGCCAATCTCCCCAAAGTACATACTGTATGATTCTATTTATATAACATCCTGGAAATGACAAAATTATAGAAATGGAAAACAGATTAGTGGTTGCCAAGGGTTAAGAAGAGTGTGGGGATGGTAGGGAAGAGGGTATGGCTGTAAAAGGAAAACATGGGGATCCTTGTAGTGATGGAGGCGTCATACATTTTGATTATACAGTTTTTTGTGTGTACTACTTCAATATCAACATCAACATTCTGGTTGTGATGTTGTACTATAGGCTTACATGATGTCACCATTGGGGAAACTGGGTAAAGATTACTCAGGAGCCCTGGCAGGTGTGCTCAGTGGTTATAGCATTGGCCCACACACCAAAGGATGGCGGGTTCAATTCCTGGTCAAGGACACATACCTGGGTTGCAGGTTCAGTCCCCAGTCCCAGGCAGGGTAGGTGTGGGAGGCAACCAATTGATGTGTCTCTCTCATATCAATGTTTTTCTCTCTCTCCCCGTCTCTCTGTAAAAAAAAAGGAAAAAATATCCTCAGGTGAGGATTAAAAAAAAAAAAAAGAATACACAGGATAGCTGTACTATTACTTATAATAGCATGTGAGTCTACATTTATCTCAAAATTAAAATTTTAATTAAAAAAATGTAATACTTGGGTCCCTGTGAATGGGATGGAAGCGTAGGGGGTGGTGACACTTCTTTGGGCAGACCTTTTAGTACAGGATTTATTTTGGAGTTAAATTAATGGTTTATGTGCTCAATATATAATAAAATTAAAATCAACAACAAAAATAAAATAAGAATGAGGAAAACACTCTGAAATGAAATACAAAAATAAACAAATGAACCACCTGTATTTCACATGAATGACATCACCACACTGAGAGGGAAAAAGCTAACCCAAGTAACTTTTGAATATATATGTGTGTGTGCGTCTCTAAAAACAAAATGACTCTAAGTTTCTGTGTGGACATATGCATTAAATTCTCTTCAGTGTACACCCAAGAATTGATGGATTTGTTGCAATTCCTGGATCATCTGGCAGATCTATGTTTAATATTTTGAAGAACTTCCAGAATGTTTGCAAAGTGGCTGCACTGTTTTTACCATCTCACCAGCTGTGTGGGAGGGTTCTGATGCCTCCACATCCTCATCAATACTTGTTATTGGCAGTTATGTCAGTTCCTCAGTTTGAATATCTTCCATCATGTGGGTTGCATAAATTCAAATTCCAAATTCCAACTGGGAAAGCTCAGGGATTTCACTCACTCAGGAGATTGTTCTACCAAGAGCCCATGTACAACACACGTGGTAGGCTCCGACCAGATACTTAAAAAAGAGGGGAAAAGGGGACTGAAGCTAATCCCTCTGTGCCTAAATCTTGTGTAGAAGGGAAACAAAACTTAAAAGAGAAAGGCTTGCTCTTTCCTCCTTCCTTTCTTTCACTTTTCCATATTTATAAATGTTCTATAATGAATATTATCTATTATACAGATAATAAGAAAAAAAATGGAAAGGATGGTGAAAATTCAACCTAGAGAGTGTGGCTGAAGTTAGAGAAAGTTTACCTGTCATGAATAGAGTTGATATAAAGGTTCACAAACCAGGTAAGAGAGTACTGGTACATAGGATCAATGTTAGCCAGGTCTGCAATGCTAAAGAATAATACTGAGGAATGTTTAGCAATAGGTCTATAGCCTTCTCGAGACTCTGCTATTTTGAGTTCTGTTTTTTCTGCAATCTAGAAGAGAAAAATCAAATCAAGAAATAGAAAATGTATTTTAATGATATATTCCTCATATAATGAAGTTTATATTTTTTAAAATACCCAATTAACTCAATGACAAAATTATAGAAGCATAGTTTACAAGAAAGGGTTTTATTTATGCTAAAAACTAGTAAGGAAGGGAGGGAGGGAGGGAGGGAGGGAGGGAGGGAGGGAGGGAGGGAGGGAGGGAGGGAGGGAGGGAGGGAGGGAGGGAGGGAGGGAGGGACTATGGAGGGCGGGAAGAGAAAGACCACAGGTTTACAGATTAAAGTTGTGAGTACTCACCAACCATCTCTGCCTTATTTGAGAAATACTACAGCTGTCAATCTTTGCTTATTTTTTGCCTGAATCTTACATGTGTCTACTACAGTCATTCACCCTCTTTTGTTTTAATAGGTCAGAGATAGAGAGGGGGAGGGAGAGAGAGCGAGAGAGAGAGCAAGTGTGCACGAGTGTGTGTTTAAGGTGTCAAGGCGTGAACCAGAACCCAGCAGAAAGTGTGGCAGAGTAGGTACTCAGAAATATTTGTTGGCTGATGGTTTTATACATTATGAATACCTTTTGTCAAGTAGCTTCTGATATGTTTAACTTTTCTAGACTAATAGCGGTGTAGATATTCAACTCCAAAAGAAAAACATTTCTCCAAGATAACAGCCCTTCAACTGAAAACTCAATCTGATGGGTTAATATTCTGCATGAAAAATGTGTAGAGCACTTCTCCGACCCACTTTGCCTTCTCTGGAAATGCTAGCCACAGACTCTGCTGAGTAAGTGTGCCTATGCAGTCACGTTTATACTGATGATCCCATCTGTTGCGGATCCAATCAGGCGGTAGGAATAGAACCGGACCCAAGATAAGCTAATCAATTTTCTCCCCAAATATTCCACCCTCTAAGAGCCTCAGAAAATGAAATCAGGTGGTACTAGCCATCAGTGCTAAAAGATAATGGAACGAGAGTTGGTTTCTATGGGCCAGATAAATGTAGGAAGAAACAGATATAAATATTTTACAGAAGAAATTGGTCTTCAAGTAAATTAGAGAAGGGTAACAGAACCTTAGAGAGAGGGGAAGAGACAAAGAGCACAGAAACTCAGTGCTTTCCATTTATTCCTGAAGCCTATACATATTTTGTATAATTGGGAAAATAAAATATCCCCTTGCATCTTTTTAATTTGAGTTAATTTGAGTGGGTTTCTGTTTCTTGCAAACTTTCCCTAAAATTATACAGTATTAACCACAATTAAAAGTAAGTTTTAAACCTCAATTTTGACTATAAAAAAGTAAAACAAAGTTATCAACAATGGAAATTAATGACATTTTACATAAGAAAGCATAATCTTAGTATTCCCATTTAAACCTCTGTCATTTAAGCCTTAATTTTTTTCAGCTATCAGGAGAGCCAGCCAGAAAGAAATTATGATTTATTAAATTTCTTTCTCTTTATAAGATAAAATACTAGAACCAATAAATACTCTATCTCCTTTCCTCTTTGAGTCTGAACAGGAAATAAGGTGATAAATTTTTCCTATCCTTTCTCCCCTTTGAAAAAAACAATGTGTTGAGGAGACAATGAGAAGTTGGTTCTGCTCTGATGGACAGGGAAGGAGGGGAGACATAGAATACCTCATCCATGGTTCCTAGATGGGGAGCTTCCATATGATATTACTCTAAGATACTACTACTTTGGCTATTCTAAAATAAAAAACAAACAAGCAAGCAACCCCCCCCCCCCAAAAGCAGTAATAAAGAAAAACAGTACACCTGAACAGAAAGTCCTTACTATCATATTCACACAAAACTAAACCCATTCCAAGGGAAAGTGTGTCTGAGCCTTTTAAAAAGTCCTGTGCTCCAGAGCTGGGGTACATGTGGTGCAGCACAGCAGAAAGATGCTGAGCAATTAGTGCAATTTCTATTTAGGTTTTAAAAATTTTTTAATTACCCTAATATTAAAATGTATTTAATTCATTGGGTAGACTAAGGCAGACTGAAAGTTCTGAAAATCTATAAAGTTAGCCTACAGAAGTCATTCTGTAATATCATTTTATTGTGTGAACTTGGGCTTCAACTACTTTTCCTGGGCCCTAGTTTTCTCAACTATGAAATGCAAAAGATAACTGATAGCTAAGGCTTCTCACACCTGTAACATTGTAGGATTCTATTAAAATCATATATGATATGAAAATACCATTTGGCTGAGATAGATGAAATTTGGAATAAATACATTATTGGCTGTGGACCACTTGTCTTCCCTCCTTCACCCGCCACTCCCAACTCTTATGCCTCTCTCCCTGACAAACAAATGACTAGGCAATGTCAGAAAGGCATACTTATTAGTTCCTAGAACCACTTAATATCCAATTAACCAGCAATTAACTCCACACATCTTAAGTTTCAACCAGAAACAGAGGCAAGCTAAATTCTCAGACTCAGTTTTTAGGTGACAGTCAATTAATTTGGATGAACCTGACTAGCTTGCCTTACCTATGCAATAGTAAATATATATATATATTTAAAACTTTCATTCTAAATTTATTTCTCTCTGTAAGTCACTATACAGATCAGACCAGGTTCTGAATAATTCAACAGTAAGAGACATTCTATTGTGAGTTTAAAATTAGTTTCTATGTTTTGGTATTTTTATGAATTTTTTTCTTTCCCAGTAAGCCTAGTAGAGCACTTTCTTAAGGCACTGGGAGCAAACTGTTAAGAATCAAAAGATTTCTAGGATCCTTTTTTCACCTGCTGTTTCTTTGTTATCTCATTGGACATTATTTTAGCAGAGTCTAAGACTTTAATGGCACTTTCATCTTCTAAAATGTTCCCTTCTGAAGATGATAATGTTTCCAAAATTTTTTTCTCTATATCTTTTAGTTGTTTCTTATTAGCTGCAGACTGAAGAATGAGAACATTTCTTTCCTCTTCTAATTCAGGTCTAAAAGATAAAAACATTTAGTCTAGATTTGTAGTATTTTATCTAAATTCATATCTAAATATTAGATATCACAATATCATAGACATTTAAATAATTTTGTAGACATGTAACACAAACTAAGATGATTAATCCCTTAATCTAACCTAAGGAAAAATTATTTCCATTCAAGTAATAAATAATTTGAGAAATTCAAGCAAAAAGCATTAATTATATATGTGTAAAATCTGGCAATAGCATGTACTGTGGTAAGTCTAAGAATACAGTAAGTTTTATCCATGTGGCTTAGCTGGCTATGTGACAATAAGAACTGGAGAAGAAACTTGGAGTATGAAACTTCTTATTTATTCCTTGGCTTTGTCATATTCAGTCTCATTCTCATTGTTTCTTCTACAATAGCAGACATAGAAAGGATGACTGTACAACTGGCTCTTCAAGTAAAAGACAAAATTACCACGTAACATCTTAACAAAGATGGTATGAAACTTTAAAATAACTTAATTCACCGTGTTATAGAATGTTATGACATGGTTCTCTCTTGGATACTATGTAAGTGAGATTGAAATACTGGAAGTAACAAAAGTACCTCATGGTTACATATTTTCACTTGCACATTTGATGTCATATAATAGACTATTTGATAATATTATATTAAGCCTTAAGTGAAATCAAAGATTTCTTGCAGGAAGCAATTCTTTACCAGTAGCCAGTCCAGGTATATTTTTTCTCATTTAAAAAATAACATATGCTATTAATAAAAAATACATAAATTATGAAGAAAACAATAATAATTACCCATAATCTTGACATCTGAGGGGATGATTACAGTTAATATTCTGGTGTATTCCTTCTCAATCTTTTTTTTTTGTATATGTATTGACATTTTTTGTATTTGTGCATTAACTTTTGCTTTTACACAATATTACCCATACTGTATATAGTTTAGTATCTTGCTTTTTTGTTCTTATCCTAAGTATTTTCTTATTAACATCCTGTATATGTCTTTGAACACATTTCTGATTTTGTCCATAGCATACTTTTCTAGGGGTGAAATTTCTTGGCTCAAGCAATCAGATATAAATCAGAAATTATGGCATGTCACCTGAATCTTACTACCAATATTAAGAGCCCAATATAACATGGTTGACTTATAACTTGCTTGTTATAGAATGGCTATTTTAAAGGGTTATATAATTATTTAATTTATAATAACAAAATAAAAAACTTGACAAGGTTTGAAAATAATCACATAACAGAAGTATTAACAGCCTACAAATATTTCTCTCTAGGCCATCTGGAAGCATGTGAGAAAATGCATACCTCTCCTTTGCAACAACAATACCTAATAACTGATCTTCAAGTCCTTCTGGAGTTATCATGAAGTTGAGCAAAGACAGTTTTGTAGCTAGCTCTGGCATATAGTGTGGATTTCTCAGTTTTGTGGTGATATAAAACTTGAAATCAAAGGAATACTCAATAATGACCTCACCAAGTCTGATGCAATCAATGCCACCTGTATTTCAGAAAATAAATGCATAGTAAGTAAGCCAAAGTTGCACAGTCCCTCCCGCTATGTTAAGGCCTTCCCCAGGTTATGAGTAATTTAAGGGAGAATGCAGATGTGACAAAAGTCACAGACAAAGAGACAAGCAAGCCATTATGCAGCAGGGCTCATTCATTCTGGGGTAATATAAGACATTTTCTCTGGCCAGGGAGCTTTCTAAATCAAGATTCCTTTTGCTGTTACTCCTTCTATCAATTTTTAGAGTCCAGAGTACTAATCATTATGCAATGGAACCTCTGAATTTTCAATCATGATTCCAAAGTTATCTAAAGAAATTTAGTTCCAAATTTCCTTTCACACATAACAATGACACAGATGTTCTGAGTTATTAACCTTATCATTAAATTTATGTAGGTTTTTGTTTTTGCCTCAAAGATAACCTTCAAGGATAATCCAATTGTCTTTTAGTTCTACAACTAATATTAATTGACTTCTACCTTGTTTAAAAGTTTGTCTAAGTAGTAAAGGCTCCAAAGATGGATCCAGTTCTTCGCCGACATTTTCTAACAGAAGCGGAGTTCCAAACTGAATACAGTTTTCCAGTGTTCTCATATAGTCTGAATCTGATAGCTTAATAACACTAAGCTGATTATCTTTCTCAGAGTTTTTGATCCACTTATTGGCTTGACCCTGGGGATCAATCATTAGAGGCCTAGAATATAATAAGAAAAATTCTGAAGGGAATAAATAGATATTCATATTTCTTTAAAATCATATAATTTGAATAATAAACACCACCATCAATTTGTAAATATACAACATGTTTCACATATATTATCAGGATTAAACTTCACAAAAGTCCTGTGATAGAGGAGTGAAAAAGGAGTTTTAGTCTTATTTATTAATTTTTATATGTTTTTACTGTTTTTTTAGAGATAGAAGAAGGGAGAGGGAAAGAGATAGAAACATCAATGAGAGAGAAACACCAACATTGATCAGCTGCCTTTTGCATGCCCCCTGCTGGGGATCGACCCCAAAACCCAGGTATGTGCTCTGACTGGGAATCAAGCCGGTGACCTCTTGGTGCTGATGCTCAACCACTGAGCGACACCAGCTGGGCTTATTTATTTTTGAAATGAAGAAATTCAATCTCAGGGAATACTTTGCCCAAGGTTTCATGGTTACAAAATTACTTCAATGTCAGAAGTAGGATCTTGTGAACCTATAATCTGCGCTGTTTCCAATATAACATACTGTCTTCAAGATAATTTTAATACATGACATCTATTAACATAATATGAAAAATAATTCTAGTTATTTGATAAAAATTTAAAGTAAGAGATCTACTAGCCTACAATAGATTTCCTCAGGTTATCAGTAGAGTCATAAACTAAGTTCCCAAGTTTAGTCTGGTATATATTTAAGATCTATTTAGGGATTTTTTCTATGAAAGTATGGTAAAGACTTTGTATTCAAGAACATCTGATTCATGGTGTACTTTTTTCTTCCTCAGTGATAATGCTGTCCTAAGTTCCTTTTGTATTCTGTACAGTGCATTAAATGTTAACCTCAAAAGAAAAAAGCATAAACAATATATATCGTTAGTTAACGATACACATGGATGAAGTATTAGGGAAGGTATATCCATGTCTGCAACTTATGTTGAAACACATGAAAAAAGATGAGTTGGTGAATGGATAGAGGGATAAATATTTGACAAGGCATAAAGAATAATAAAGTGTTAATTTCAGGATCTAGGAGGTAATAGCTATATGGGTACTTACTCTAAAATCCTTGCAACTTTTCTCTCTGTTTGAAAACAACTTTCAAATAAAATTATTGAAAAATAAATATACTTTATGTTCCTTACCAACGTCTGGAGTTATTAACAATCACTCCATTATCTATGGAGAAAGTATCTGTTGGTAACCCAGCAATATTCCAAGCTCTAATTTTTACTGGATCACCCAGGGTCTTACTCAATGAGAACTCCTCTGAACATGGGATTTTTTTATTCTGTAAGAAATAAACAAATATATGATATTTTCTTTCATTTTGTTGATTGAAATATTTTTAAATGAAAACATTGATCTGTTATTAGATATTATTTAATAACTCTAAGGAACAAAAAAAACAAACACCTGAATTGAAAGTTGGACTATCACTAGGATACAGAGCAGAGCATAGGGAATATAGTCAATAATATAATAACTATGTATGGTGCCAAGTGGGTAATAGACTTATTGGGGGGATCACCTGTAAGTTACATAAATGTACACCTGAACTAATATAATACTGAATGTCAACTGTAATTTAAAAATTTTAAAAATTATAAAAAAATTTAAAAAGAAACTGAAAAATATATTAGAAAAAGGAAAAAAAAGAAAGTTATACTATGGAAGCGCTTTACTGATCGAACATGAAGAAGAAAAAGACCTCGCATTTTCAGTTATTTCTTCTCCTCTGTCCTTATGCTCATCTTTCCCCCCAAAATACCCCAATTCATACTTTGAATGTTCTAAAAAGAAACTTATGAAATATAAAACATTACCTTGCACAACATGCTCCAATTTTCTGTACATGTTTGTCGAAAGCCAGAAGTGAAAGCACCAAGGTAAGCTATTACTCCTGCTGATACTAAGACATCTCCAGTCAAATTTTCATATACTACCTGAAGGTCATCTGCAGCTTGAGACCATCTGTGAGATAAACCAAAGGCAAAATAGCCTGACCACAGAGAATGACAGATGACAATAAATGAAAGAGCAAGGGGCTTCTAGTCCAAATTCTACAACAAAACACCATGAAATGTTGAGCACTTGCTTACCTATAAAATGAGGTTAGGTCCCTTCTAGCTCTAATATGCTCTAACACATATCTATGCTATACAAATGACAACCTACGTTTCATTATTAGAATATTAGGTGTTTTGTTTTTGTTTTTGTTTTCAGAGTTAGGCCCTTCAGAATAAGCAAAAACAAAAACAAAAACCCACAACATTTTGTATAATCATTTTCTTCAGGATGATCTGGTCTCATTGATACAGGATAGGAGAGGTCTTCATCTTCCCTGGTTGTTAGTGAAGGTAGATGGATTTCTTGCAATATTCCAAGAAAAAGAATTTTCTAAAACACACACGGGAAAATAAATAATTTTTATTTGCATGGAATTAAATCCTTGAGTTTCCAAAGTCCCATTTCCCTTAGTCCTAGAAGTGTAGTTGGGGCTTCAGTAGAGCTAAAATCAGAGCCAGTGTCTAGAGTTTCCTTTCCATACTAAAGCCAGGTTCAGTCCAGCATCAGGTTAGTTTAGCGTGTGTTTCCCTGCTTCAGTCTATTAATTCACTGTGTGTGGGATCCGCATGGTCATTGGCCCTAGGGGCAAATGCAAGGAAGCAGGAGCAAAAGAGCCTCACAAGCCAAGAGTCAAGTGCAACAAGAGAGAGAATACCTTTGTTTAGGAGATTATGTATTCCCAAATTTTCATGGGCTTGCAGTGGTGACACTGATTCTGACCAATCATCTCTGTGTTCAGGTTTGACTGACAGGCACCTTCCAGAGTCCCTGGTCACTCCAACTTTACTGGGCATGTGTCTATCTTCCCTTTGTTCTGTCCCCTTCCCCCAGTGTTTTGCAGGGAATATACCAGTGGTTCCCTGAGGAGTGCAAAGTTGCAGCTTCCTGGCGAAGCTGCCTAAAGGACATGCCTATAATGTCTGGTTTCCCCCTTTGCTCCTTTCCTATTATTAATAACTAGCTAATTACAGTGGTATCATAGTGGTTTCAGTATTTATTGTTTCAGTATTTTCTGTTAATCTGCAATTCATTACCCAAAATTATATTTAAGTTGTATAGACGCTGACATACTATTGATAGGGTTAATATTTTTCCATTTAATGAAAACTTTGCAATAAAAAGTACATTCCCAAACCATCTTATCTGCACTACAAAGTCAAAAGCGTGTTATCTTATCATGCTAGTCATTCAACAAATATAATTAATAAGTGAGATAGCTGGCTGACCAGTACAAATAAATAATCAGAATAAAGCTAACTGGCTTTGTTAGATCAAGCCAGTCTATCCTCTTTGAAATAAATTTCAACAAAGTGAGCCATACATCCATTACTCCCCACCTCCAACACTTTATTATGAAAAATTTTGAATATATATGTAAAACTGGAAAGAACTGCACAATGATACCCACATACTCACCATTTAGACTAAAAATTATTACCATTTCCTACCCTGACCAGTATGGCTCATTTGGTTGGAGCATCACCCCATACACCAAAAGGTGGCAGGTTGGATTCCTGGTCAGGGCACATACCTAGGTTGTGAGTTCGATCTCTGGTAGGGGAACATGGGGGAGGCAACTGACTGATGTTTCTCTCTCACATAGATGTTTCCCTCTCTCCCTTCCTCTCTCTAAAATCAATAAAAATTATCATTTTCCTTATTTGCTTCTCTCTGTCTTTCTCTCTTTAAACGCTTGAAAGCAAGTTGCAAGCAACATTCTCTGGCATTGATGTTCTGTTTGGAAAGCCTGGCAAGGTGCCTTATAGAATGTCTCACATTTTCAACCAGCAATTTTAAAATCAGTAATCATAATAAATATTTAAATAAAATCATGTATTCAAGCCTGATATTCTTAAATATTGCTAAAATAAGCAGAAATCTGACCTTGATTTTTCTCCTCCCAGTCCTCCAATTAGTTTCGTGGCTCTTTCAAGTTTCTTAGCACACAGTTCCACCTGATATTCTAAACGAGCCTTTTCCTCTGTTTTTTCAAAAAATATTTTTTGTAAATTTTCCAAATGTTGTTCAACTTCTGCCAATTCTGTTCTCTTCTGATTCAAAAGCTCCATTGTCTCAGCTAAGGACTTCTGAGCTTCTGCTAAGCGGGCTTTCTTAGGAGCCACTACCTGTTTGGGAACGACAGATGCAGCTGTAATGTATACTCTGTAAAACTGACATCTTATATAATCCTTCATAGATATTATGGATTAAAAATGTTCATAATTATACATACACTTGTTACTTATAATAAAAATTATACAAAATAAACATTTTGCCTTAAATCTTACATATTTTTATACAAAAATAAATTAAAATATATTTATATTTTGTGTAAAATATATAAATCATTCTGGACTAGCACACTGTCATATATAAAACAGATAAGTTATTCTGAACAAACAAAATGTTATAATATATAGCAAAATATGGCACACTATCTACCAAAATGTCTCTAAATAATAAGTTGCCATTGAACTGTTGCAAAAAGAGAGAAAAATATGTAACAATTATAAATGTTTAAAATACATGAATGTGCTTTTGCTGTTGTTGCCTTTCTTGCTTTGGTTTGTTCTTTGCTTTTCCAAGTCTGTGGTCTTCTTCCCAGTCAGGTGAGGCATACGTTTCACTACCAAAACTGAATTTTCCTCAACAAATCTTGAAAAGCCACATTTTGTTGAAGAAAAAGGATTTCCTAAAGTTCTAATTTTATTATGTTCATTAGTATATCAAGAAAGGGGTTGGCAAGCAAAATAAAAACAGACTTGATACAGAGAATGATCTGACAGCTGTCAGAGGGCAGGGGGTCAGGAGGTTAGGTAAAAAGGTGAAGGGATTAAGCAGTACAGATTGGTAGCTGCAAAATAGTCACAGAGATGTGAATTGCAGCATGGAGAATATAGTCAATAATGTTGAGACAACAGGATATGGGGCCAGGTGGGGGCTTGGGGCAGCGGGGCAGGCGAGGGGGCACTCTGAGGAAGGAGTTCATAGTTTTCCAGCCACTTTGCTGTACATCTGAGCCTGGTGCAGAGTGACACTGAATGTAAATTGTAGTTGAAGGAAAAAGAAGAATAGGATTGGCAACTTTGTTGAGTGCAGTACAAGCCATCGGTAGGAAGAAATTAGGATATGACCAGAGAGAGTTTGTCTATTTGAAAGAAGGGACACCTAAGTCCTCTGCAGTGAATGAAGCTGGAGGCAAAGAGGGAAGAGGGAGGTAAGGAATCAGCCACTGAATGTCCCACGCTCTCTCCTATGGGCTAACATCCTGAAGGGGGCATATGATAAACAAACAGATACAAAGTAGGAAGCTCCACTTTCTGCTTTAGACTTTGGAGAAGATCTTGCTGGATACCTCACTTTAACATCAGAATTAAAATGGTAGTGTGGAGGTCAGGAAAGATCCTGGATGCTTTGGCTTCTCTGTTTTATTGAAAGGATCCAGAAGATTCCACATGCCTTGTGGGTTGAGAGCTTGCAGACCTGCTATGAGACTGCTGTGGGGAGGGACAAGATGTTCAGTGGAAGAACATCCCAGATAAAATTAATTTTATTTCTTTAACAGGTGTATACAGGTCTACACCCCTGAAATTAACAATCCAAGTCCCTCGCTCTCTACAGGCAAATGTACCTTATGAGAAATATCTTCCCAATTGTAACAGCCTAATCATTCATTCTATACTCTGAGGTTGTTCTTAACACATGCTACCGTGTATTTTTACCTGCCTTTTTATTTATATTTCCTGCTTCCCTGGGTAGAATTCTGCAAGCTACAGAGGACAAGGCCAGTGTTTTCCTGATCCTTTGCTAGCCAAATTGACACAAAATGCTCTTAAATCATTCTCTGATCTCCCAGGAACTTGGCCCCACGGGTTACTCCATTACAGGTTCCCTACCGGTGCATGCCATTGCTTTAGAGGATATTCCCATGCTCTGCCTCTTAACCCTGCTTGGATCTTCTTACTTCTAACCTTTTGAATCATTTTTTTAATCTGCCACTTTGCCCTTGAAGTTTTGGATTTTTCTTTGTTTCTGCCCACCCCTCATCAAACTCTAATTCTCTTTTGCCCCAGGTCCCTATGGGTATATGCCAGTCTGGCCAATTTCCATGATCATCCCAGCTCCCACAGCACCACCACTCACACAGCCCAACCAGGTTATGTCACATGCAAGTATTCTTTTTGCCTATTAGGTACTCGATGACTGATATTTATGCTGCAGCAGGACAAATTCTTTCTGGTAGCACTTTTGAAAAAGTCTTAACTAGCAAATACATGCATAGTTTTTAACTTCTGGGAATATTTCAATAGAAAATGGATGTGCTGATCCTCATAATACCTTTGCAACTCTGTCGTATACTTCCATAGCCATGATCCATTTACACAGGCCCTCAGCAGCAGAAGAAGCCTTAGCAATCTTAGGGGGGTCAAACTCAGGATTTGTTAAATATTCACCACGAATCTTCTGCATAACATTCACCTACAAAATAAAGATTTAGATCTTAAAATCTCAACATATATCACACAATCATAAGATGAAAAAATAATGACACATAGTAAAAAAACTGTATAAAAAAGTTATGTTTTCTTTAAAAACCAGTCAGTACTTTGAGATAATTTTAAAATAAGCATAATTGCGGCTGAAACACAAGTCATTTTTGAGCAAAATACGCAAACTTGTTACAGATATTGAGGCAAAATCTTTCTTCCAAAAAAAATTAAAAGACTTTTTGCAGTTAAGAAAACATGGAAACAAGGGGAAAGGACAATTAAACAATAAAGAGTTCAGATGGAACAGAATGCATTATACTTTATCTCACATAAATTTGTGTATCAGATTTATTAATAAACTATTATAAGAAGACACTTAAGAGAACTCTTTCATGTCAATAATACACTAAAACAGTAATTTATTAAATGACTTTCAGTGGTCAGAGACAGGAGTGGGTCTGTGCATTGTGAGAATTCGTAAGATAGTCATTAACAAACAGAATGTTCCTTTATTATTTTAATGCAAAATGGAATATCTCCTTATGTTTTATATAGTATTCCATAATACATAATATTAAAAATCTTATACATCTCAGCAAAGTTACATTTACAAAAAATAAAAATAAAAAATTCAGTGAGACTCACTGGAATGTTGTCCTTGTCATACTCTTTCAAATCTCTCAAGAAATTCATATCTCCCAGAAGCTTTTTGCTAGGTCCCCAGTAATCTAATATCTATAAATAAAATTTTGCAAACTTAGTAAATTAAACTTAGTACAATTAAAAGTGCTCACTATAAAATTTTTTCTTCTTGAAGTTTAAGATATATTTTCCAGAGACACTATATACTGTCAAAATATCAACTTTTATCTTCTTGGAAGTAAAGAGACTCCTCTCCTCAAGAGCATGTTATACATATAAAATATTTAAAATACAAACATGAAATTACATATTAAGTTTATTGTAAAAATTAAACATCGAAAGGCAAATGATATTATTTCCCTTTAGAAAACAAGAAAAGCAACTAGCATAGATACCGTCACAATTTCATATAAGGAAATATATTTTTGTTATCTCAACTTTTATTTTCCATTATTCTTAACTCTTTCAAACCAGAAAGGTAGTGATATAGATGGAAATTCTGTGTTTCCTTCCCCCCAGATTCACATATTGAAACCTAATCCCCAAAGTAATTGTATTTGGGTCTTTGGGAGGTGATAAGGTCATGAATGGGGTTAGTGTCCTTATAAATGAGACCTCAGGGAGCTCCCTTTCTCTTCCGCCATGTGAGGAGACAGCGAAAAGACAGTTGTCTACAAACTAGAAAGCAGACTCTCACCAGACACTGAATCTACTGGAGCCTTGATCTTGGACGTCCTGGGCTCCAGTACTGTGAGAAACAAATTTCTATTGTTCATAAGCCATCCAGGCTATGTAATTTGTTATAGCAGCCCTAATGGACTAAGACAGGTTGCAAACGTTTTTCTTATAAACAACCTACCTAGGCTCCCCAAGTGAGAGAGATAGACAAATATTACACATTGTTCTTCCAGTGATAAAGCACATGGTACATGCCTGTGCTAGTAAAAAATATTAACTAGCTGAACATTCTTTTTCCTACTTACAGAAGCCTGATAGGGGTGTACCTGTGGTGTGGTGTGTGGTGTGAGTGTGTGTGTGTACATGAAAATAATTTGGTAAGATAAGAGCCTTTTTATTTCCTTCATTATCTCAAAGAAGGATAGAATGACCAAAAAAAAAAAAAAAAAAATCCCAAACCTGCAAGTCAGGGATTCCAACCCTGAGCTTTATATAACTTATATAACTTTAGTTTAGGATGAATGTTATGCCTTCCTTTTTAAGGGATATAGTCTTGAATAATAATCATCTATATCAGCTAACATTTATTGTGAGCTTACTATTTGTGAAGCTTTATACATAAGAGCTCTATATGTATTAACTAATCGAATTCTCACATTAACTTTATGAGGCAGGTACTATGATAACCCCCTTTTTACATTTCACAGAGATTAAGCATCTTGCCCAAGGTCACATTGCTAATGGGACTGGGACAGACATTCTGGATCTAGAGCACATGATTTTAACAACCTCACTATACTGTAACACAGCAGAATTTTGAATGCTCAGAAACAACACCTATGTGGTTATAGGTGAGATTCTTAGCTGGAAAAGCACAGGAAATCGCAGTGTTCATTCAATCCCAACCCCATGATAGTGGGGAACCCTGCATAGACAGAAAAGGAGATAGAATCAGTTGGGCCCACATTTTTCTGATGCTATACTGCCTTAGCTTTGCCCTGGAATAAATACAGACAGTGTTTTCCATAATTTATTCTGAATCCATTCAATCTGGAAACCAATGTTTCTTCCCTATTTATATGTTTCTATTTATATTTAATGTGATAATAGTTGCTGTGAAGTGTTCTTTACAATCATAAATATTATTTAAATCTGTGTCTAGTTATTACCTTGCCTCCAGTTCCTGAAGGATCTGAAATTTTTTCTGGTTTTATATCTTTCATGACACAAATAGCAGCCATAACTAGCTTAACACCAGATGGAGGATTCTTCATTGATTTCACGATTGTAATGTCAGATGGCTAAATCAAAAGAAAACAGGGTATCTTCAGAGCAGTTTATTTCTAAATAATGAGCTTTTAAAGTAATGTTGGAGAATTAGCATAAAATTAATATTGGAGAAAAGCATCAATTTTCATTTGAAGTTGCAATTCTGTTTTGCTTTGCACCACTATAAAAGAATTAACAATTGAGAATTTAGCATAGATTAACAGCAATGGTTCTCAGATATCTGAAAGATCACAGATCTCTATGAGAATATTATGACAGCTATAAACCTTCCAGAAAAAATATTTTTGCACATAAACACAAAATTTGCATGTAATCACACGCCAAGCCCATACATGGAACCCAGGTTAAGAACCCTAATTCAGACAAAGACTTAATTCTTTATTTTCTTATATGTAATATTAGTTTTAACTCCCTCGCCCCCCCAAAAAAAGAAAGAAGAGGTAGGTTCCAATTCGAAACTTATTTTTAAAAAAGGTATATACTGTTATGATAGACACAAGAGATTTGCTTACTTAATATCCACTCCAATATCCTCTGACCTCTCTTGTAATTGCTAGAAAGCCAACAACTACATATTTTTAGTTTCCTGTGCAGCTAGAGTTGTGGGAGGTCATGAGGTTCCACCACCAGGTCACTTGAATGATAAAAGAACTCAGAATGAACAAGTGGGGAGATGGGCAGAGTGTGAGGCATCCGTTTTGCCCACATGGATTATAGTAGAGATGATGTAGCTCTGTAGGAAGCCTCTGCAAGCTTCTGACTCAGAGGGATCATTCCTCTGGTAGACTCTGCAATTTGGCTTTGTAAGTCATTCCTGCCAGTTCAGCCTATAACCTGTTTTTTCAGCTCTTCCAACAATTCTGTAATCAATTTGTAAAATTCCCTGAAGAGTCCTATCTGCTTATACTAAACAGAGTAAGTTCTCTTCCCTGCAACTGAACCCTAAGTCATATCAAATACAGTATTTGATACCAAGAATGGTATCAGCAATAGACTCACAGTGAAAGGAGAAACTAATATTAATTAGATACAATAGCTGGAGGAGTTTGAAGACATCAAGAATCCTGGGAGTTTCAGAGAATGAAGTGCTGAAAGTTCATGGTACACAGTGATAAAACAGTTGCTTATATTAATGCTCATGATCATCTAGAATGGACTCCTTCTTAAAAACAAGGCTTTGTCAGAATGACTGTCTACTGTGATAAATGTCTAAGGAGAGAATGAAGAAAGACCACTGGGTAGAGTGTGGCTTTTAAATGTGCCAAAGAGCAGACAGGAAGAAAATATTAAGCTCAGGGTTTTAAATTCTGGCTCACAGTACAGCAAGAGCACTAGGAAGTTTCTATAAATGCCCTAAAGCAATCTCATGTTTTAAAACTACAAGGCTGATATTAACTGAAAATCAGATAGAATTTGATCCTGTGAGATGCTGAATTACCTATAAGTTGAACACATCATCTTGTCAGGTCTCTTGCATGAAAGTTAGGGCTCTGATTAGAAAAGAAAGCAAAGAATGGGGTCTGAATATACTGAACCACCATACACACTGGGCCTCCCTGGTCAACAGAAGCTATCTCCCTGCTCCCTTTGATGAGGTTGTTCAGGTCTATGCCTAAAGGCCCTATATAGCCCCGGCCAGGTAGCTCAGTTGGTTAGGGCATCACAGGCCATGGTTGTGGGTTTGATCCCCAGTTAGGGCACATACAAGAATCAACCAATGAATGCATAAATAAATGGAACAACAAATTGATATCTCTCTCTTTCTCTCTCTCCCTCTCTCAAATCACTAAAACAACAACAAAAAAACACAATATAAAGTCATATACAACACAGTGTAATGCAGACAGGTGCCACCCATATCTGTATTGGAAATGATCTTTAAGTTTTTCTGTACATGCATGTCCAGGAGGCTGCAGACGGGTAGCTCCACATTCGATTTAGCATATGCCTCCTGATCCATGTACAGAACTACTTTGGCCTTTTGGAGTCTGTTTGCTCCATTTTCATTGAAATATCCTGAATGAAAATTATAAATAATATATGAAAAGCAAAAAAATAAAATAATATATCAAAGAGGAATTGTTAAGAGTCAAGAACCAACCGTGGGCAGGTGGCTCAGTTGTTGGAGCGCAGGTTCGATTCCTGGTCAGGGCACATACCTAGGTTGCAGTTCGAACCCTGGTGAAGGTTCGTACAGGAGGCAACTGATAGATATTTCTCTCTCACATCGATGTCTATCTGTCTCTCTCCCTTCTTCCTTCTCTAAAAAAATCAATAAAAACATATCCTCGGGTGAGGGTTAAAAAAAAAAAGTCAAGTTCCACTTGACTAGACCAAAACAATGTAATATCACCCACTGAAAGAGAACTACACTTAATAATAACCAAGTGCCTGTAAACAATTTTACTTTGTTGCTGAAACACAAGGTAGCTAATTCTAGCACTCTCACCTTTAGTGTATCCAGTGCAGACAGAGCTGCTTCCAAGGCTGGAATCGCCTCAGCTAAGTCACTTTCACACTCATTTTTCAGAAGTTGGGCTTCTTCAGCCTTTCCACTGGCTATCTCTTCATCTAATTTCACAAACTTTCTTTTTGCTTCCACTTGTGCGGATTCTATCTCAATAACCTAATGAAAAGAAAGAAAAAATAAAGACAGTTCCTCAAACATCTTATTGCTTTCTTCCTTCTAGAGACAAGAGAATGTTTGAAAATTAGGGAATCCAACATATCATTTTGAAGAGTAGAAGAGCCCCAGATAAAATGAGGAGAAATGCAAGTACATGTAACCTAATTTGGCAATGGGCTTCCCACCTCCCTTCAAAAATGAAAGAAACCACATGGGACCCAAAGAGCTAGTCAATCAATAGAAAAGGGTAGAGTCCCTAAGGCCTAATGGCAAAAATTAAGGCTTATTTTCAAAGCTAATTTTACATATTTAAATTGTCTTCTGACATCAATTTAAAAAACACACACACATACACATTCAGGATAATCTACCTGCATCATATGTGCATTTTCAACTTTAGCTTCCTCCAATTTGGGCTGTAATTGAACAAGCTCCATTTTCATTTCACCGACCTAAATAGACAGATCATCATTAAGTTTTCTTAGCTACAATAGCTACAGAAGCCAGACATAGAAAACTGAAATTTAAATGTATCATAAGATATGAGGGCCAGAAAATCTTAATATTTTCTTCCAGTTCTTCACGATAAAAGAAATCATGAGAGTGTGACAAGTTTTCTTCACAAAATGCTTCATCTTCCTTGAGTACATGACAGGGCAGTGTGAGAATACAGCTGCCATGGAAGAAATGCAGACAGAAAAGAAGGCGGTGGCTCAGGATATGCCTGTTATACTGTGCACGTGGTATACGACGCAAACCAACCACCCTACCCTCTGTTGTTTGTATTGAATTAATGCTAGTAAGCATTAGTAGCACTTGACCCATTTTTTAAAACTCCAATCTTATATTTTAGCAGCCATTAAAATAAAAAGTCAACCCGGACTTATTATATTCTCTCTAAATTCCAAAAAATTAAGAATAAAACAAGATGTATTTGAGTCTGTGTGGTCTGGGCAACTTAGTAAACGTCTCTAAAACTCACTGTACTCATCTATAAAATAAAGATCATAAAAGTTTCTATCTTGTGGAGGTGTAATTGAAGGAATGCATGTGAAACCTATAACACAGTCCCTGGCATGTACTATTTCTTACATTTCCTAATACATAGTACCATTTTGAGCAGCTTGTAAAATTTACCTGAGACTCAGCAAAAGCTAGTTTGTCAAGCCCATTCACATATCGTTGCTTTGCTTCCATAACAGCTTGTCGCTTCTTAGTCAAAAGCTGTCTAAATGAGGCAATAAGTTCAAGATAAGAAGTAGCAGTAACATAGTTATGTCGTCCTAACTCATGCAAGAACCTAAAAGAGAGGCAGATAACATATCTTACTATAAGTAATAGGCTTCACAAAGTACGAGGTAAATTCAACATAGCAGTAACAACAAGCATTTAAGAATAAAGGTTAATTTCATTTAGAGGGTGCTGAGTACTTGAACTCCATAGAGTTCTAGAATTCTACACATAACCACATCCCAATTTCTTGTCTGCAAAATATCAAATAGCAAAGATGCATTTTAAAAGCACAAATCAATGAAGATCTATATCAAAGGTGAACTACAGCAAGAAAGATATAGGCCTTTTTACATGTTTCATACACCATGAAGATCTAACCCTGTAAGGGATCCAAGATATTGTGTAAAGTAGGCAAGAACTGTAGAAAAGGGGATTGCAGAAAGGACAGTAGAATGAGTCATCATTCTTTGCACAAGTGTGTCACGTGTCAGCTGACTGGGGTATGGCCAGAAGTATGAGACTGCTACACATACACATGGAAACAACAGAAGCAAAGATGTCTCATGGCAAGTATGTAGACTAAGCGCCCTTCTTGGAGCAACTGTCCAAGCCAGCCATGCTAGCTGGATAGGCAATATACTATATTACATAGTGATATGAGCACTTGGGCTTATGCACCTTTGAAATGAAGAGCTCAGAGATTAACAGAGGTAAAACAGATACTTCTGAAGAATCCACAGCCCACCAACTACCTTCCTTTATCTGAGAACTTCCACCCAGTGCCCCCATAGCAATGTTTGTTCTATGAAACTTGCCACCCTAACCATAACTGATCAGACCAGAATCGGACACTGGATACAAACAAGGCTAATCACACTTCGGAACAAATATGGAATGGGAATTGGAAACAGCCAAGCAGATTCTGCCTATAGCTGGAAGTGCAAGAAGTAAACATGAGAAGTGAGAGGCAACCAGTTTCCTCCAAATGCCCAGGGAAGCAGAAAATTCAGTCTGTAAAGAGAGAAGAAAGTAAATGCCCAGAGAGAAACAGGAGTGAGAAATAGAGAAAAGGCATTTCTGGTTTTAGAATGGCCTTCTAATTCCAGCTTCCAGTTACTTCTGAGATCCAGCTGTATTCTTTCCCTTAAGCTTTGTGAGATACCTCTGTATCTTTATAATAAACTCCCCCTTTTCGTTAAAGCTAGATCAAGTAGCTTTCTATTACTTGCAAGCTAAGGGTCTTAACTAATTAAATGATCAGAGAGATCTAGAAAACATAGAAACCCTATTCAAATTGTGGGCTTTCACAGAAAGAGATACTTCAAAATATGACACTTGTAATTTAAAAATTCGTTAATATTAACCTTTCTGAAAGATCCATAATAGAAGTGTGAAAGTGTTTGCAGAGTGGAACTATCTCTCGTCGTTCAACCTCAGTAAGCTCCAGTGTTTCTAAGAATTTCACAGCTACAAGCTCAAGGGCATCTTCGGGCCATGGCTAAAAATAAGAAAAAGAAAATGTATGAAATTTAATATGAATATCCCGCTCCAACTATGTAAGTCAAGTGCCTTTCTATACAAGAATAATTTGGGGTTGAGAAAATTAAACCTTAATGGGGCAAACAGAATTAGGGGACTGAGGTCACAAGTAAATCTATGAAAGATCTAATAAATATGTTCATAAACTAAAATTAAAGATAACACAATATAAAGGAAAGGCCAATGATACTTTGCATATAAAAGATGCACTTCACTGCTTTCCTAGCTCTTCCACTTGGATGCACAGGCATCCCAGACTTAGTATGACAGTGGCAGAGGCTGCCAGTTGCCCACCTAATGTCTATCGGCCCCTTTTCCTTCGGACTCCAATTATACTCTAGATAGCTATGTGCCCAGCTAAGAGAGCACACTTCCTAGACTCCCTTGCAGTTCAGAGTGGATAAAGACATAAATGCCACTGCTGGGTGAGGCTTTCAGGAAACGCTCTCTAGAGGGTTACATCGAGGTGCCTGTGTCCTTTTTGCCTTATTTCCCATTATTCTACTTCTTGCCTGGAACACAAGTCAGAGCTCCATCACCCACCTTAGACCATAAGATGACTGTTAGGGTGGAAACAACGTGCTAAGGACAATAAAGCAGAAAAATCTTGGCATTCTGATGACTTTGTGAAGCCACAAAAGCCCTGGTCGGCTTACTGTCCGATTTTTTTTCTCTGTCAGAGGGAAAACCCTATGTGCAGATGGGTTTCTGTTACAAGTAGCCCATCACAATTCCTAACATTACATCCAAAGCTGAACTTTTGAATTTCTTCCTCACAAATTCACTTCCTCTCCAGTCTTTCCTGTCTCAGTGAAATGGTTCCTTTGCTTTTTCTGGGATGTGCCAAGCATGTTCCTGCCTCTGTGCCTCTGAACTTGCTGTTCACTCTGACTGGAGCCCTCCTCACCTAGGACTCCCTTTGGTTCACTCCTTCACATCTCTGTTCAAACGCCAACTTATCGGCAAGGTCTTCCCAGAGCACATTTTCTAAAACTACATGCCTTCCTTCATTACACTTTCCTTTATCTGGAGTTTTTTTCTTAGCACTTACAAATATCTGATATATATTTATTTGTTCATCTGTTTATTTTCTGTCCTCTCCCACTAAAATGTAAAATCCATGAAAGCAGGAACTTTGCTTTTCTCATCACTGTTATCTTTAATATCTGAAATAGAATTTAATAAATATTTGAAATATTTATTTGAGGAAATAATCTAAGTTAAATGAGTAACTAATCTCCACTTGCTTATTAGAATAGTTCCCAAATTTCCTTTCACTTAGATTAACAAGATCCTTGTAATTTTTTTCTTTGTAAGTAGACAATATGTACATTAAGATCAATTTTTTTTAGTGTCTGACCCTCTTCCTAGTAAAATTCAAACTTTTTTAATTGAACACTCCATTAGTAAAAAAGTTTTAAGCACACACAGCCAATGTATGCATATTTATTAATAGATTACACAGCCGTGGGCAAAAGCAGGTTTACAGTTGTGAGGTTTTTTTATATTTTTTATTTTTATTTTTTAAATATATCTTTATTGATTTCAGAGAGAGGAAAGGAGAGGGAGAGAGAGAGATCGAAACATCAGTGATGAGAGAGTCATTGATCAGCTGCCTCCTGCATGCCCTCGACTGGGGATCGAGCCCGCAACGTGGGCATGTGCCCTGACCGGGAATCGAACCATGATCTCCTGGATCCTAGGTCGATGATCAACTGCTGAGCCACACCCGGCCGGGCATGAGTTTATTTTTGTTTTATATATTTTCCATATGAACAACTGTAAACCTACATTTGCCCAGCCCCGTATTCATGTGGAATTATTGTGCTAACACATTTTTTAAACCTTAATAGAGGCTTCTAAAGATTTATTATTATTGGTGGATTTTTGTCAAAGGCCAGAATAAGTGTCAAATGACTTACACATCATTGAAAACATTACAAAAGTTAACCTTGTGTCCTAGGTGCTTCATTTTTAATTATCCTGGTAATCATGAAGGTTTAATTCTCTCTGTAGCACTTAGAATGTTTGTGGCTAAAGTGACAGAAGCCAGTTTTACTGTGTCTTCAAGAGTAAGTGATCAAGAAACACTTGCTGGTTGTATATTACTGAAGCTTGAGTAAGGTTTCAGTAAAATTCCAAAAGATTTAGTTGTCCCTCTCCACCAAAAAAAAAAAATTACAAACCTGAAACCAGTCGATGGTACAGCAATTGATGAGGGATGGAAACTGTCTCAAGCGATTTCGAAAGGCGTCTCCAATGGGGCTGAAGGCCACTACAACGTGAAGGTTATCTTTACAGCGATTCACAAAGAATGCAAACAGGGCTAAGGGACTAAGCTCGCCCTGTTTATTGCCAGCCTGAGCTACAGGACGAACACCCTGGGGAATATCAGAAAACAAAAGGCCGATAAACAAAAGTAAGTAAGCTGATGATGAGATTAGTGGGTATTAGAATATTAAGAATTTTTATTTCTCTCCTTGTAAATATCTTTAAATTTTTGTCTTCATATCAATAGAATAGCTTTGATATAGTTTGTACTTAGAAGACTTCTCCAAACTCCAAAATTTTATAATTTAAAAATAAATAACTTCCAAGAATTTAACTTATAAAGATATACACAGAAAGTTCACCAAGATATATTCAACGTTGTTTTTAAGAGGAAAAAAATCTAAAGCACCTAGTTAAAAACATTATAAAACACCCATATATTGTAATTTTATACAATTGTTAAAAATAATGAGATGTATCGATGTAAACGCCATGAAGATCAGCAAGACAAAATAAGTGTGTGTGTGTGTGGGGGGAACCAACAAATTGTGCACAGAATATATAACAGGATCCTCTTTGTTAAATTAAAAAATATATCAGCTGTATGTATAAGTACATGCACACCTTTTTCGGGAAGTAATCACAAGGAACCATTAGTAGTGGTTAGTTTTGGTGAGATGAACTTAAGGGACAGTGTGAGAGGGAGGCTTTCATTTTTTTATTCTGGACATTTTTCTTGGTTTATAGCATTCTTTTTCTTCACTTTGGACATTCTTATGCTGTTTGAATTCTCTATACTTGTAAATATCTTACACTTTGCATTAAAAATGTAAATCGGGTTCTTTGGTAATGAGATTATGGGTCACTTTTAATTTTCTTTCTTTGTATACCTTTATATGAGAAAGGCTTTTTTTTTTTTAAACATATCTTTATTGGTTTCAGAGAGAGGAAGGGAGAAGGGGAGAGAGAGAGAGATAGAAACATCAATGATGAGTCATTGATAGGCTGCCTCCTGCACGCCCCCAACTGGGGATCGAGCCCTCAACCCGGGCATGTGCCCTGACCGGGAATCGAACCCCGATCGCCTGGATCCTAGGTTGACACTCAACTGCTGAGCCATGCCCGGCTGGGCGAGAAAGACATTTTATGTGAGGTTAGGCATAATGGCTCCAGAACCAAACTTCTTGAATTCAAATCCTAGCTTGCAGTTTATTACCTATGTGACCCTGGGGAAAGTTATTTCACCTCTCTATATCTTAGTTGCCTCACCTTTAAAATGAGAAAAAGAGTATCTACATCGAGGGTTGTTGAGGGATCAAATGAGTTATAACATGTGAACATTTAGAATAGTTCTTGTCATATAGGTAACAGCTAGTTTTTATTTTATACCCTACATTTCTCCTTGTTCTGAGCACAAAAGGTCTCATAGTCAATAAAGTGTCCTGTAAATAGATTTTTTTTTAAAATTTGATATAGGAAGTGGTCACAATGGTCATATATTTTCTACAATGAATTTATTTCTAAAAGAATTCTCTACTATAGTTATGTTCTACTTTATGTGATAGCTATATCATGGAAAACTGTAAATCAACACATAAATGCATTCTGATGGTAATTCTCAAATTATGATTACTAAGATTAGTGTTAGTTTATAAAAAATTATGTTCAGGTGGTCTACCTGCACTAAATGTGGTACATTGAGAGAAACGTTGCAATAACTTAATTCTGCAAGGAGCACAAATGGCCCCGTGGAAAAAGTCATCTGGAAATGTACGTCTGAGGTTGGAACTCTGATGAAGTGAGACAGGTGTGCTGAGTCTTTAAGAGGTGCCCTCTAGGTAGTGCCAGAGCCAAGGTGTAGAGGTCAGTTATCAGGAATGAGGTTTAAAGTGAAATGTTTGTCAGAGGGATGGTCTTCGAAGTGGGATGCACAGGATATGTACAGTGTGGAAAGAAAACAATAGAACATCTTTCATATTACCTTTTATATTTTAAAAGATCAATATAAAGCAAGCAGAAACAGGGGTACATTTCAATACCCCTGAGTTCTGAAAATGGCTATGTCCTTATGGATAAACTGATGTGGTGTTCCTAGGCTTGGGTGGAACATGAAGAAAAGAAGTTCTTAAGGCTGCTGTTGGATCACACCATAAAACAATAGTGAAGCAGGTTTTGTAGCAAAGTGACAGGAGGAAAAGATAAACAATAGCTAAAATGAGCAGGAAAGCCCAGCAAAGCTTAGGAAATCCTACTCCCCAAAGGTGAGTAGTCCTTGAATGGGAGTGTGGGGAATGAGTTTATCATATGGATTAGGAGAAACACCATTCTTCATCAGCCTTGGCCACATTTTTGACATCACCCAGATAAAAGTAGAGAACTTGGGACCTTTTTTTTTCTCCTTCCCCTCTCAGACTACAAACTGGTAATGTGCCATTTACTGAGGGCTTTTTAAGTGTCTGACACTCTATAAGTGCTTTATTGAATTTGATCCTCAGACCTCACAACAACCCTGTGTAGGAGGAACTATAATGTATATAATATTTCCATTCCATACAAGAAAAAAGCAGGGTGCTTGAACTACTAGAGTAAATTCATTTTACTCCAGGTGTTATCACTAAGGCTGGAATGAAGCATCCAGGTGTGAGCAATGTACTCTGCAGGTAAAAGTAGTTGTGGTAACTAGAAAAGGGAAATTACTAGCAGAGATCTTGCAGGGGAAGTTCTTAGAAAATGGTGGTTGAATGGCAGGACATCTGAAGTAGGGGGTGCTCCACAATTGTGTTTTTTGTCAATTTAACCACAAAGCATGACACTCAGATATACTGGAACTAGTAAGACAAGTAGTTTATTAAGGGTTTTGAAAAATTTTAACCAGTGGCAAAACATAAAAGCTAAACCAAGTAATATTTTAAAGCTATGTTTTCTCACATCACTGTAACCCTAAGACACGATTTAAAATCTCTAATCAGTCATAAAATAGGCTAAATAAGATAAAACTGATGAAACAAACTGCCATCATTATGAAAAAAGGAATTTTAAAATAAAATTCTGTCTCACAACTATAGTAAAAGCAATTTAAAATCCACCAAAAAAGATTAAAATAATAAACTTTAAAATTTGAATTACCAAAATCTTCTGCACAAGCTATATTTATCCTAAAGTGCAGAGAAAAAGTTTCAAGATAAAAGAGCATTTTTGTGCTGGGAAACACACTCCCTAAAAAAGTATTTACCTCCATCACTTCTTGTTTTTCATCCGCTGCAAAAATGTTAGGTACTTCTCCAGTATTGAGCACGCTGTCGATATCCTCTAGGAAAGCTTCCTCTTTCATCTGAGTGTCCGTGATTAGAAAGACTGTCTTCTGGCCCTTCATGCCCACATTCCTTAATAGAACCTTAAAATAAAAATGTGCTTATAAGCAGAATATAGTAGACATTTGTCGTTTTTGCTTTCCCTCCCTTTCTCCTTCCCTTGATAGCAACTTCTGAATTTTAGAGTAGTACCTCTCCCCACTTCTGGTGGGGCTGCCAATCAGGGCCTACATTTTGCCTGCCCCCAGGTGGGAGACCCCCCCACTGGTCAGAGTTCCCCAAGCCCATGGACATGGTCACTGATTCCAAGGAGGGAATGTGATCTAACTGGGCCCAATCATAGTCTTACTTCAGGGGCTAAGAAGGACTTGAAAACAGAAAGAATCTCAGTCATTCTGAGATGTAGAATATAAAGGTCAGTAATTTAGAACTACTAGGGGCGAACTGTGTTGCCACATAGATGAGTTTGCTGGAGAAAGGAGCCAAATGGAAAGCAGGAGATAGAAAGAGTAAATACTGAGGACTTACCTTGAGCCAGTAAATTCAGCCATGTCAAAAGCCTGTGTACCTCTGGACTCTTAAGTCAAGTAAGACAATAATTCTGTCTTTTGTTTAAGCTAATTTGAGCTTTTTGTTTTCTTTTGTTTGTCAATTGCAACCAAAGATTCCCAACTAATATAAAGGTATAAACTCAGTGGTATGCTGGAGCTGACTTTTTTGGGGCAGTAGACTGATTGTTAAAATTTCAGGAACTTGTGAGTAGACCGCTAAACACAGCCAGCATTAAAAATTAAATTATAGCCCAGCTGGTGTGGCTCAGAGGTTGAGCATTGACCTATGATCCCAAAGATCATGGTTTGATTCCCGGTCAGGGCATGAGCCCGGAGTTGCAGGCTCAACCCCCAGTAGGGAGCATGTAGGAGGCAGCTAATTAATGACTCTCTCATCATTGATGTTTCTCTCTCTTTCCTTCTCCCTTCCTCTCTGAAATCAATAAAGATGTATTTTTTAAAAATTAAATTATATGAACTTATAATTAAATAAATTATATTAAAAACAAAGGTAACCAATACACTACTACTTTATTATGTTTACTATTACCTATGCTATGGAAGTTATTTAAATTAACTATTTATACAGTAAAAAACAACGTAAGGTGTTCAAATACATAACTCTTTAAAACTCTGTTTTCAGTGATATCATGTTGATAGCTTTAATCATCCATGGTGGGAGTTTTTACACACAGAAATTTGCAAATGCTAAAAATGAGAGATTCCCTTCAACCTCCTGGAGAGTTGGTTGTTAACCATTTGCCAGCATACCACTGGATATATTTTAAGTGAAAATAGTATCATTACTTCTGCAAATAATTTTTTAAATATTTATCTTTATTTTAAAATAATATATTTAATGTTTTAAATAAATTATATCATTTAAATAACTGCTGAATTTTAATATTATACAAAACTGTGCCTTTTTTTCCACTAAAGCCATCTTCCAACAAGCAAGCTGTTGAGATTTTAGAAACAATTTTCTCTCATCAAAATCAGACAAGCTAGCTTTTCAAAAAGTATTGTATCTAATGACATGAGTTTTATAATTACTTTATAGTGTTACTATTTCTAGTTATTATTATATAAAATAATTAAATAATACAATATATCCCAGCCGGCATAGCTCAGTGGTTAAGCATGGAGCTATGATCCAAGAGATCGGGATTCAATTCCCAGTCAGGGCACATGCCGGGGTTGTGGGCTCAATTCCCAGTGGGGAGTATTCAGGGGGCAGCCGATCAATGCCTCTCTCATCATTGATGTTTCTCTCTCTCTCTCTCTCTCTCTCCCTCTCCCTCTCCCTTCCTCTCTCTGAAATCAATAAAGATATATATATATATATATATATTTTTTTTTAAATCACTATATTTAAATACCATATTTAAGTATACAATGTGTGAAACTGTTTCCAAATAGGAAGAGTTAAAATGTCCAAAATACTAATTATATGCCAGGGATATTACAAAAAACCTTACATACATAGTATAATTTAATCACAGTAACCTATGAAATAGGGATATTATCCAAATTTTACAAATTAAGAAACTAGAGAGTGACATTAGTGAGATGATAGACTAAGAAGCTCAAGGCCCCGTTTCTCCCATGGAGACACCAAATTAGCAATCTGCAGAACAAAATAACTTTGTGAGAACTCTAGAAACTAATTAAGAGACTACAGCACCCCTAGGAGTACATAAAAAAGAGAAGGGACAATACAAGGAGGGAAAGAGAATTTATTGCATTTTTCTCACCCAGCATAGAGTAACACAATCAGGAGAACACCATCAATTCCTGGCTCCTCCCTCAGGACAGAAGGAATAGAGTGAGTGGAACTTGCTTCCAGTATTCTGGCTTTATCTGGGGGCTGCCTAAGGCACTGATTTCTGTCTTGCCTGACTCATAACACTGATAGGAACAAGACCTAATTTGGAAATGAGGTTGAAGGCTACTGAAAACAGAGGCAAGCACCTCTGCACAATGGAGCAGCAGACTCTGAAGTTTCACCAAAAGGTTCCAGGGGGAGAAAGATATTAAAGGCAGAAGAATATATTAGAAACCAAAACTGAAAGCTTATGAGAAGAAAAAGGAAATTAAAATGGCCCAAAGCATCTGTATATACTAGAATAAAAGCACATGCACAATCCCAAAGAAGATACATGCCCAGAAAAGTTCTGAGAAGTCACAGAACCTCTAGTCATGCTGATTGCTGTTTTCCCCCTAAACAAAGTCAATCTGTGAAGACGGAGAGGTGATTTATCAAGTACTGAAAACTCAACAAAAGATCACGAGGCATACAAAGAAACAGGGAAACATGACCCAATCAAAGGACCAAAATAAAGCTCCGGAAACCAACCCTAAAGAAACAGATCAATGAACTCTCTGACAAGAAATTTAAAATAATTATTTTAGGATGCTCAATAAGCTAAAAGAGAATACAAATATACATCTAAAGGAAACCAGGAAAGCAATGCATCCACAAAATGAGAATATCAATAGAGAAAGAAACAATTAAAAAATAACTAAGCAGAAATTCTGAAGCTGAAAAATACAATAACTGAACTTAATACTGAACCCACGTTTGGCGGCCTACCTCATGAAAAGCCAGTAGTCAAGAGAGAAGTGCTAGCGCAAGGAAAGATGGTTTATTCAAGAGCCAGCTGCCTGAGAAGATGGGGCACTCTCATCACAAAAACCATCTTAACACCTCATGCAGGCAGAGGTTTTTATAACAGGGTAAGAGGAAGGCAGAACAAAGGAAACCAGAGGGGGTTGTAGGCTCTTGAGGGTGCTATTCCAGAGTCAGCACAGTCTGCTCCAGGGTCTTGTTTTCATCAGTGGAAGGTGAGCAAATCTCCTGAAGCCAAAATGCCCGAAGGCTGGAGTCTGCTTCCTTTGAGGTTAGGCCCTAGAATCCTTTAAGCAAACAGGCTGTTTTTCTGAAGCTACATGTGAATTTAGAAGTCATCATTTAAGAAACAATGCTAAAAGAGTGGCAGGGTGGGTTACAAACTGAATATTTCTCCAGAGGTATTCAACATCAGATTTATTTATTTGTTTTATTTTATTTATTTTAAATCCTCACCTGAGGATATGCTTATTGATGTGAGAGAGAGAGAAAAACATCAATCAGTTGCCTCCCCATCGGGATCAAACCAGCAATCTAGGTATGTGCCCTGAGTAGGTATCAAACCCAGAACCTTTTGGTATATGGGACAATGCTCCAACCAACTGAGCCACACCAGCCAGGGCACCATCAGATTTGATTAGGCAGAAGAAAGAGTCAGTGAACTTAAAGACAGGTTATTTGAAATCATTGAGTCAGAGGAACAAAAAAGAAAATGAAGGGTGAACAGCCTAAAGGACTAATAAGATGCCATCAAGTGAGTCAACAGATGTATTCAACACATAGCTATACAGGTTGGCTCTCTCTTCTCAAGTAAAAGAATGCATTGATATTATTTTAGGCACTAAATTTCTTTCCATAATTTTACCTTCATATCTTCTCTCCATTCATTCATACCATAGCTCTTAGAAATTTCTGGTTGGAATATCTGCATTTTTGCCATGGATGTAGCCAGACGAGTTAAAGATTGACGACCACTTCCTCCAAGTCCAACAAGCAAAGCATTTCCACCAGACTGCTTTAGAATTCGACATATTCGTGATAAATGTTCCAATACATACCTACAAAATATCACTATTATTATACTTGAAAATATACATGTAAATGCATATTTACACATAACTATTGCTTTACTTTCCTAGAAGGATAGACTTTGTTGTCTGATACCACTTTTAAAGATGTAATCATCAAAAATGTGTTATTTTTCAAAAGCAGTTACAATTGGATCACTTGATGCAAAGGTAAATTATCTAAAGTACAAATTCAGAAAATGTAATATACAAATTATAGAAATACAAGGAAATTGCAACCTCTTATACTGGAAGTACATTGTTGCTTTTATTAAAAACATTTCTTTCATTTTTTAATAAAAGGTTTTCTATGTGAGAAATAGGAAATTAGTTATTCACAAAATAACAAATTCAGGAAAGACAGCCTCACTAGTAATTAGGGAAATTGAAGTTAGAGCCACTCTCCTTAGCCTGGCAAAACTTAACAAGTCTAGCAATCCTAAGTGTTGGCAAGGGTGAAGGATAACGTGAGCTCTTAAAAACAATAATCATTTTTGAAGGCACTTTGGCAAAGCTTAATAAAGTAGAAGATGCTTACATACCATGACACAATAATTTCACTCCTAGGAATATAATCTAGAGAAATTCTTACACAGGTACCCAAGGAGAGATGAGCACTTAAACTTTTTTTATAACTGCAAAAACTAGGAGATACCTAAAAGTCTCTCTCAGAAGAATGACTACATTGTGTTACACTTATACAGTGGAATAGTAAAAAATCTTTTTTTTCTGTGTAAATGTTACAAACAATATGGAATAAACCAACCTGCAGAAGAGAATATACAGTACGATACAATTTATATGAATTTTAAAAATGTAAAATAAGGTAGTGCTATAGTATGTTTAGGAACACACGTATAGTAAAAGTCCAGACACATGAGTTTTCTTTTACGGCTACAGGGTTCAATGGGGATGCAGTGAGGGAAGGTTAGCCACACAAAGAACTTCAAATAAATTGCTAATAGTTTATGTCTTAAGCTCAGTTATGCACCATAGTTTTTGTCAGTTATTCACCATAGTTTTACAAATAGTAATTTCAATGATTAATACTAAATGTAGGTACCTAAAAATGACAAGATTCATTCGTGTTTTGTGAGTTTGATTATACTCATCTAAGCACTGGTCCACAACGTCATTAAAATGATGAATATTTGGAATTTCAATATAAATTCTCTCATCTCCTTCAAGGTCAGGATTCATATAGTCACCAAACATAAGATTTCTTAAGTCCTTTTCAGTTACCTATAGAATGAAAATCAACAAATTATAAAACAAAAACAAAAATTCTAAAATAAGTTTAAGAAATTAAAAATGGAGCTGCCTTTTTACTCAGTGACCCCACTTCTAGGAATATACCCTAAGAATCCTGAAACACTAATCAGAAAGAATATATGCACCCCTATGTTCATAGCAGTGCAGTTTACAATAGCTAAGATCAGGAAACAACCCAAGTGCCCATCAGTAGATGAGTAGATAAAAAAGCTGTGGGACATATACACCATGGACTACTATGCAGCTGTAAAGAAGAAGGATCTTGTACCCTTTGGGACAGTATGGATGGACCTGGAGAAAATTATGCTAAGTGAAATAAGCCAGGCAGAGAAAGACAAACATCACATGATCTCGCTTATATGTGGAATCTAAAGAACTTAATAAACTGATGAACAGAATATATTCAATGACACAGAAGCATAGATCAGACTGACGAATGTCAGAGGGATGGAGGAGGGTGGGTGGGTAGAGGGGGAGAGATTAACCAAAGAATTTATATGCATATATGCACAACCCAAGGATATGGACAATGGTGGGGAGAGGGACTAGGGAGGGGGATGGGATGGGGTGGAGTGGGTCACTGGGGAGAAAAAGGGACATCTGTAATATTTTAAACAAAAATAAAATATATATATAATAAATTTAAAAATAATAATAAGTTTAAGAAAATATTATATAAAATTTTCTTTTGTCCATGTTATAGGATGATTATCAATTTGATAATTCTTTTAAACAGTTAGGGTAGTAAATAATATAGTTGTAAAATTGATACCTGAAATTATATCTTTAGGAAATAAAAAAGTTTTTTTCTGTTTAAAAAAAGTTTCCCCCATTTATCAAGTAGTTACTAAGAGATGGTCACCATGTTAAACACTTTACATCTATTATATCATTTAATTCCTATCATATAAAGTTTTATCCTTTAAATAACTTCTATGTTTCATACATAATTTCTCTAAAGACAAATCTTCTCAAAATAAATACCTATCTATGAGTAAAGTTAAAAGAATATGATCATTAAGAAGCAGTATTTTTTAGCCTGGCTGGGCGTGGCTCAGCAGTTGAGTGTAGACCTGGGATCCAGGCGATCGGGGTTTGATTCCTGGTCGGGGCCCATGCCTTGGTTGTGGGCTCTATCAATGACTCTTTCATCATTGATGTTTCTCTCTCTCTCTCTCCTTCTCCTTTCCTTTCTCTGAAATCAATAGATATATTTAAAAAAAAAAAGCAGTATTTTTTAAAGATAAGTTAATGGTAACAATTCGTGCTATTGTACTGTTTTTAAAAAAATTATTTTTAGAAAGAGGGGGAGAGGGAGAGAGAGAGAGAGAGAGAGAGAAACATCGATGTGAGAGCAAAACATCAATCAGCTGCCTCCTGCATGCCCCCTTCCAGGGATCAAGCCTGCAATTCGGGCATGTGCCCTGACCAGGATGTTTCAGTGCATGGGACGACGCACTGGCCAGGGCACTGTTGTACTGTTTTAACTTTATGTTTTTAATCACTAAATATACTCACTGGTGCATTCTCTTTCCTCAAATGTGAAAAGATACTATCAAATGATTCTTTAAAGTGGTCCTTTATAACAACTTTGACTAAATTGAACAGCCAGTATCGATCTTCATCATTAATGAGGCGATCATAAAATACTCGAAGAACCTCATGCACGAACAGCCGGATCATGGTGTGCTTGCTCTGCACAGCTTCTCTTTCAATGAGTAAGCACCCCAGGATAACACGTGAAAAATCCCTCAAGTTGAAAGTGTAATGAGATTTTGTGGGAGTAGGCAAAAGATTTTCCATGGATTGTTTATATACCTGAATATGAAAAAAACAAAGCAAAAATAAAACACTTATAATCAGCAAAGCCAGATAACAAATTGTATGTTACATAAAATATTTTATTTATCCTATCAGATTATTTATATTGGCTTGGGAAATTGCATAGTGCTTAAGCCTAGCATGGCATACTTTTTTTTTTTTTGGTTTATAGCACTCAACCAGGCATGAATTTGAGGGAACTTAATATTATCTGATTCCATCCAAACCCAAGAAGCAACAATGCTTTTATTTCCCAGTTATTATGACTGTCCCATTTAAAGGTGAATGGCCCGGGATTAAGTACTTAACAAAAACTTTAGTAGAATGTGAAATCAGGTGACTCCCTCTGAGGCATTCCAAATGAAGACGAGCACAAAATAGTTTCCTTCACTGACTACCACTGACTACCACTGACTCTCCCTTCCCTTCTCTCTCTTATTTTCTCTGTCCCCCTTCTTCCTTCTGTCTTAACTGGTTATATGCTGAATTCACCAAATAAAGTTTAATATTTTCTTTAAGGAAGATAAATTAAATATTATATAATGTAGCCCCCAAAAAACGAATGAAATTATTTTTTGTTTCTATGTGCTCTATGATTCACCTCCCTTCCCTAGCTTCACGCTCAGTAGGTCTACAGTGCTTCACAGATGGCGGGCAGAGAAGGATCCTTTCTGTACCCTATTCTGCCTGACCAACTCCCCCCTCTTTCAGGAGATGTCTGAAATATAAATATCAAATTTTATAGATAGAAGCACTTTTCTGTATCAGAATAAGTATAGTAATTACAAGGTACTATCTCTTGGCTCATAGTTTCTCTATTTGAACAGCACAAATTTTCCACCAGAACAAGAAGAGAAGAGTTTTATAAAGATAACATGCTCTTGGAAACTGATGGAATGATTCCAGGGGGAGCTTTTTGCTTCTGGTTGCAGCGATCCCAAAGTGAACCTCACTTTATCAAGGCTCCTCAAAGCTTAGTTCAACGAGATTATCACTGATTTGCCTTAAATACATTTTTTTCCTCTTACCATTAGCAACAAGGCTGGTGCTGGCCTCTAAATGGAGGCAGATAACACGCTGAATGAGTAAAGAGCTGCTCTTTGGCCATACTGGCAGTCTTGTTTTCTGTTCCCATCCTTGTGTTTTCTTATAAGTTTTCTTTTCCACCACTAATTCTAAATTATGTGATCTAGCTAAAAATATATTCATAAGCTGCTTAAGTTTATTTTATTTTTTAAGACAAACATGAAGAAAGGGAGGGGAGAGAGAGAAGAGAAAATTTATGAACACCAGAATGGGAACCTGACAATTAGGGAAAACCCACAATGTGGCACATACTGGTTCTGGGTGATTTCCTTGTGAAATAGGTGTTATCTCCCATTTTAGTGATTTAAAAAATGAGTTTCTAGAAGGTCAAATTACTTGCTTAAGTCCATGTAGCTAGGAAATAGCACTCAAGACTCAAACCCAATTAGTTTCTCTAATTTCAAAGCCTATGATGATCTTCTTCTCAAGCTTTCGTAACAGCTTCTCTGACACTGAAGACCAAAGTAGATGTCTAAGGGAAAACATGTTGTTGTTTTTAGTTTTTTTTTAAAAAGTAAGAACCCAATGAGATATATATACTGAAATATTCTGCATTGCATTATTTGCTCACCTCCATAGTCCCACTGACTATTTGGTTTCCTATTACAAAGTACTCTGGAGGAAATTCACGAGTCCTAAGGTAGAATGCTACAATTGATGAGAAGATTCGAACCATTGTTTCATCACTAAAAGCATTAATAGTGCAGATGTTGAAATGTCGAATAAAACGAGGAGTGACTGGATTTCTTCCACCACCTGGAGGGCCCATGGCTGCAATCAGCTGTATGTCAACCAATGTGATTTTACTTGTGTCCTTAAGGTCATACCTTAAAAGCACAAAAATTCAAAACAATCAGTTATAAAACCAATAAGATGGAGTGAAATGTAGATCTCCCTAGAAACTTAATCTGATTTTAGCTTCTCTAAAAGGAAGAGCTTTACAGCTTTTGGGGGGGGCGGGGAGCAGGGTGCTTTTTTAAAGCAGCACTCTATTTCTCCTTTCGGTGACACTGATTCTGCTGCCCAGATTCTGGGTATCTAGAATGTTCCTCCCTCTTGCCCTTCCCTTTCTCTCCCCTTCCTCTTCTTTCCAGTTTGACTCTGCTTTCCTCTTACTCCAAATACAGAGCAGGACGAGAGATCAATCTTGTTTGTAGCTAGTCACAGGTAAGGTGACCATGTGTCTCATTTGGCCTAGGACAGTTCCAGTTTGTGCTTGCCCTAGAAAAATTACTAACTTCCCTTTTACTCTCAGAAATGTCCCAGTTTGAACAATAAATTATATAGTCATACTATTTACAGCAAAGTCCTGATTTCTTTTTCTCATCTCAGACCTTCAGAGAACATTAAGAACATCTAAATAGTAACTATACACTTTTGTTATGTAAAAAGGGACCTATTGGGGAGTAATAAATCTCCAAAGGAGTTTTAAGCAGAAAGGAGTATCTAAATGGCTCAGTTTAGTTGGAACCACTCAGTTGAAAAGGTTTCTTATTTCCAATAGGCCATTAAGTCCTTTAATATTGAAGTTCTTGCAAAAACACAAGGGAGGATGGTAGGAGAAATCTATCTAGCCAGTCCCTAGTCTAAGAGCACACTAGAAAGCATGAAAATATGATTTGGTTTTTGGCAGCAACCATAATAGCTATCAATAGGGAACTGGCTAAGCAAAATATGGCAAGATCCATACAACTGAATAGTACGAAAAGCCAATAAAATGAATGAGACAAATAACATGGATAGGTGTTCAAGATAAGTATTTAAGTGCAAATAAGTTGCAAAACGAGTAATATGAGTCTATTTTTAAAACATAAAAATGTATTTATAAAGAAAAAAAACTTGGAAAAATGGGGAATACACTATTAACAGTGATTATTTCCTGAAGGCAGGATCTTAAGGGTGTGCAGTAATAACAAAAATATATTTCCAAAATAGGACTTAGCTTCAATATTAGTCTTCCCTTGCCTTGAGATAAGAATAATGGTATATTGGTGTGGACGGAGTGCAGTTATCTACAGAATTGCTGTTAAAATCAAGCCATCTCAAAGATACGGTAGTCCCAAACAGTCACAGAAAATATAGAGAAATTAAAACCGTGGAAACACAGGGTGCTGATTATAATTACTTAGGTTGAAGACTACTCATAAATTCTCAGCCCTGGGGGAATGGTACTTTGAAAGATATAAATCTATAAATTATCTGAAAAGGAAAGAATTTACTACATCGTTGAATATATACATTTCCAATACTGGATTATTAATCCCTTATCTAACTCACACATTCAGAGGGAAAAAATGGTATATAAAAGGTATAGAAAAGTCTTCCAAAATTTTCTGTATAGGAAAATCGAAGCAACTATTTCTTTCATAAATAATTTGAAAAAATGTATTTTGCTCTGAGGAACTAAAATAGAAAAAGAGAACAAATAATGACTTCAGCATGTTTAATTAAAACTTAAATTAAATAGTTACCAATTCCCACAGTCAAAAAACTGTCGTAATAATTCGATAGGAGGTTGAGCTCCATATCTCTCCAATGCAGGCATGTTCATGTCATCTATAAAAATTATACACTTCTTTCCCATAGGTGGTCCAAAAACTCCTTTGCGTCTTTTATCCAATCTAGACATAATAATGTTCTAAAATATAAAGAAGAAAGTATAGTAGCCATACTTAACACCAGAAAAAAGAAATTTAAGCCTAATTATGTAAGGAAGTAATGTTAAGCAGCACCGTGTGTGTGTGTGTGTGTGTGTGTATTTATATTTATTTCCTTTTAGAGTGATATCAAACTTAATATTCAACATCAAAGAGCATTCATTGAAACCCTAGAGTACTAAGAATTGTTACATACATACATATTTATATTGTACACACATGTGCATATACACACAAAATATTTTCCTCATTAAATACCCCAACATAGCTATTAACTTTAACTTATTCAGTATCTAAAAGCACTAACCTAAATTTGTAAGATTTTGAGAATAAGGGAATTCTACAGGTTTAAAACAATGAAAATGAGTCGCATAGGTCAAGAGAGATTGGACAGACATAAATTTAGGGATGGGTGATAAAAATGATGGTTAGAAAAGGCCTCATGCAATACTTTCACGTTGGTGTTTTGGGGGGTAAAGGGCAGGACACACAGCTACAAGATTCTTATCACAGAAAGTCTATAGTAGTCCATGGTTTGAAAGATATTTCACAGACAGAGCTTCAATAAGCAGCAAATGCTCCTAAGGATCATCTAGGAAAGTCTAGAAAGGTGTCTCTCCTCTCTCTCTCTGCCCCCTCCTTTTTCTTATACTTCCTTCTCCAGTTAAGAAATCAGTTGCTTCATCTTCGCTTAAAAAAAGATGACAAATCTCAACAATCCAGTAGTAATGCAAATATGTTCTCTCCAACGTTTGTCCTCAAAACCTGACTTTTAAAACTTACTTGTAATGCAAAAAATAAGTTTTGAAGTTTAATTTAAATTCATAAAAGATTTACACAGCTTCTCATTTAATATACAATTTTAAACACTAATCAAATAAGGCAAAAAAATTAATAATTATCAACCCATTTTTCTGGCATTAGACTAACCTGAACCTGGTTGGCACTGGTCCGAGCAGAGAAATTAACATAAAAAGGAAAGTACTTTTCCTTTTCCAAGTGATTCATTAGCTTATCCTTCACATACACCGATTTTCCTGTACCAGTTGGACCCACAAAAAGCAGTGGCCTTTAGGAAAACAATGAACATATCACTCAAAAGGGAAAAAAGTCAGAATACATTCCTACTAAGGGAAGCTGGAGTTACTGGAAATGTAAATAATAATAAAAATCATCTTCATCTAAAAACACATTTTAATCTATCTTTGTTATATCATGAAAGGCTGGTAAAGTAACAACTGGCACACATTTTTGCTTCCTGTTACTGAGACTTTAATAGTAACACACTATTATTTCAACAGATGTAACACTGCCATATGCAAAAAACACTCGTAAAACAAGTAGTAACATGCTAAACTTTTCACAAATGAAAGGCAAAGTTTGTCTCCTCAGAAAAGTGATGTTTTTGTATTTTTCAGTTAGAAATACAGGCAAGAGGGTGCCATGTGGAACAGACTAATGACATGATGACAGTAAGATAGATTTAGGCTGTTTCACAGTTATCTCAATAGCATAAAGTCTGTGTGAGAAATAAATGACAGAGAATTCTAAATCTAATAGTTATGTATACCTGTTAAGCAGTTTAGAATCAAGTCAGAGTTACTAACTAAAAATACTTGTCTAAAAGCAAATTCTAAGGAATTCTCCATTCAGTAGGACCTCAAGCAGGGCTTCTCATACTTGAGTGATCATAACTAATTTGAAAAGGAAAAAAATCCTATGAGTTTTATATTCACAGAACTCTAAGGAATACAAGTTTGAGAAATACTGAATTAAAAATTAAATACTGTCACTTTGCATGATAACTTGGCACTATACAGTACATAAAAACAAACACAAACACAAAGGCTGGCACTAAAACTAAGCAACAGCATTTAGTTAGAAGGGGTCATTTAAGTAACCCAACTTATGCTAATATGTATTAATTTTTAAAATTATCATTGAAGTATAAACATAAAACTATAGTTATTTCAGAACTACAGTAACCCCTAAAATTCATCTATGTGTCCCAATCTCAGTATGAGAACCTGTTTATTAAAATAATTTTAATAAATAAAATACTGTTCATAACTTGGGGTCCATGACCATCTGAAGAGATTCTTAGACAATATTCAGAGAATCTGTGAACTGGGATGACAGAAAGTTATATCTTTACTTTCACTATCCTTAATTAAAGTAGAGCAATTATATTAATAGTACCTGTGTGTTTGTCACCAGTAGAAATCACAGACACTACACAAAATATTATAATTATTCATGATAACTCAAAAATATCACTTATGCCATGACTTCTTCAAAATTATGACAGTCATCAGACTCACTGCTAGATCTTATTATTTTATGTGTTCATAAAGAAACACATGTATTACTACTATAGCCCAAATATGTTTAATATTTTAATAAATATATTTTAATATGTGATTTCCTTTGTAATCCTATGTCTACATTACTCACCTAAAAGCATTATTCTGACAACTGTTTCATAGTACAAAGGAACTCCATACTAGAATTCGCAGAATTGGCAAGTGCCTTCCTTCCCTAAGAAAGTTTTAAATATTAGCCACTAAATGCAAAAATACGGCCCTGGCCAGATAGCTTAGTTGGTTAGAGTGTTGTCCTGATATGCCAAGGTCAATGGTTTGATCCCTGGTCAGGGCACACACAAGAATCAACCAATGAATACATAAGTGAAACAACAAATCAGTGTTTCTCTCTCTGTCTCTCTGTCCCTTCCTCTCTCTCAAATCAATAAAAAATAAAAATAAACAAATGCAAAAACGTAACTACAAAATAGGGATAAAATAATGTTCCCTCATAAGATATTTTTTGTTTTTGTTTATTAAATAAGATAAAACTGTCACAAAATTCATTCAGAAATAAGTTCTTTTTAAATAACAAACTATGACATTCATCTATATTATATAAACTTCTCTAGTTCACATAGCATTAATGATAAATTATGCCTCATGTTTTAGAAGAAGAATAGCTACAAGAATCTTACTAAGGAAGTTGGTATGATATGCCTATGGTAGGTGCTAGGGTTTTAGCAGTTTCATGTACTCTTTTTTGATGTGCTCTCCTGATTTAAGTCTGGGTTTTGCATGTTCATCTTAAGTCATGAAGAACTAGAATAGGACATAGTTGAAAAACCGCTAAGTGTAATGGGAGAATGTGGATGGTGGTTAGCCTGACCTCAGGAGTACAGTGAACCTTTGAGTAGAATGCATACCTATTTAACCATAACATTGATTTTTAGTCTGTTGCAAATAAAAGAAAGACAAGGTGGCTTATGAGGCAATGAAGTATGATGGCAAAGGCTTTGAAGTGGGCAATAGGAAACCTGGATTCTAGGTTTGCCACCAGTAACAGCTGTCACTATAGTGATATATTGATATATCACTGGGGGACATATCAATTAGTCCCCCAGGGTCTCAGTTATCTGAAAATGCATTATCTCAAAGGTTACTTCAAATATCCTATGATCCTATTAGAATGGCACTGTTATGTTTAAAGTGTATAAGAATTTCTTACTTTGCATAGGTAATACTCAAATTCATTAGAAATGTATATCTAATTGTGTCCATTGTAGGGACTATGATATCTTGAATCTTGACACGTTTATCTCCTAAATCAGTACTTTTAATTAAATCATTCCAATGGAGCCAGCGACCTCGGTTTTTCAACTACAAGAGAACATAAGTTTCAAAATATTATAACCATGCACTTGCTATCTGAAAGGTTTTTTAAAACACAGTTATCATATTTGCTTTCAAAAACTTTATAGTCTTTTTGCTTTTTAGTATTAAATAATAGACTTATTCAAAACAGCGTATATAATATTTTAAAGTCATGAAGAAGCTTAAAAAACATCCATGAATCCACTACCCAATTTAAGAAATACATTTTTCTTTAGATTAATTTTCCTTTCCAATGATAATCTGAAGAATGTGATGCAATTTAGTCATCACAAAGTCAACATACCTAGGATTTCAGATATTTTTGCCTCTACATCCTCTTAACACTCCAATCTTTCCAAAATGCCTTCAAGATTTCCTTTAACATATATCAAGTATTTATTTGAGAAGCATTCTGATGGAGCTCAATTTATAATTTACTGAAGTTTGATTTCATATTTTCATATTTTAAAATAAAGGAGCGAGAATCTAACTAGAAACAAAATATCATGCGGATTCACTATGTTTGTTTCTCTAAAATTATTCTCTTGGGCATTTTGATCCAGACTGATATTCAGCAAGGACATATCAAAATGGCTGATATGATTGTTACAATATTGAAATTCTTCTAAACCAGTGGCTAACTAGTTACAGTCCTAACACCTGAGTATCTCCCTAATCCATGTTTTCCCACTCCACCCACCCCCAACTCCTCCACCATTATCTTTCTCTCTAGCCTTTCCCCGAAGATCCTACGGCCTCCCACCTTCAAACAACAAAGGAGTTAACACCTGGCAAAGTAGGAGTTCTCGGACCCTGCTTCAGTGCTATGGCTGGCATCTAAGAATCTTTAACTATTTCTAGCAAATTGTGTCTGGAGGGTAGTAATTTTGCAAGGTTGGCTAAATATTTCTTTAGTAATTCATAGTCTTAATTTTTTAGGTTTCGGCTTTCATATTTTTCAAAGTTATATATACACATATTTTAGAGTAAAAAATTTTACAAAGTAAGAAAAAAAGCAGTTATGCTCACATCCTCCCACTACCACATCAAAATTAAAACTAAATTATAGAACAACCATCCTTGAGAACCACCAAACCAGTATTACATGAAATGTTTAAGGGTCTTCTTTAAGAAGAAGCTAATGAGCAAAATAATCTGAAAAACAAAATAGACCCAGAGACACTGAAGCATGCAACAGACTGTCGTATCTCAGAGGGAAGAGGGAAGCAGGGTGGGGGTGGGAAAAGATTAACCAAAGTAGTTATATGCATATATGCATAATCCATGGACAAAGACAATAATGGGGTGAAGGCCTGGGGAGGGGGTGGGAGAGAGGTGGAGCGGTTCGAGGGGGGGAAAAAATGGGACACCTGTAATACTTTCAACAATAAAGATAAATTTTTTAAAAAGGCATTCAAGTTAGAAAGGAAGAAGTAAAACTGTCATTTTTTTGTACATGACATGATACTCTATAGAGAGAACCCTAAAGAGTCTACCAAAACACGACAGAGAACTGATAAATGAATTCAGTAAAGTAGCAGGATACAAAATTAATATCCATAAATCTGTTGCATTTCTATACACTAATAACAAACTTACCATAAAAAGAAATTAAAAATAAAATCCCATTTACAATTACATCAAAAAAAATAAAATACCTAGCAATAAACTTAACCAAGGATATAAACAACATGTATTCTGAAAATTGTAAGATATTGAAGAAAGAAACTGAAGAAGATACAAATAATGGAAGCATATACCGTGCTCATGGATAGGAAGAATTAATATTGTCAAAATGTCCATACTGCCCAAAGCTATCTATAGATTCAATGCAAACCCTACCAAAATACCAATGGCATTTCTCAAAGAACTAGAATAAATAATCCTAAAATTTATATGGAACCACAAAAGACCCCTAAGAGCCAAACAATCTTGAGAAAGAGGAACAAAGTTAAAGGTACTACACTACCTGATATCAAACTATACTACAAGGCTATAGTAATCAAAACAGCATGATATGGGCATAAAAACAGACACATAGTTCAATGGGACAAAATAGAGACCCAGAAATAAACTCATGCCTATATGGTCAATTGATCTATGACAAAGAAGGTATAAATACACAATGGAATAAAGACAGTCTTTTCAATAAATAGTGTTGGGAAAACTGAACAGATACATGCAAAAAAACAAAGTAACTAGATCTCTTTCTTACACTGTATACAAGACATATTCAAAATGGATTAAATACTTAAATGTAAGACCTGAAACCATAAAACAGATAGATGAAAACATAGGCAGTAAACTCTGACATAGCTCTTAGAAATTTTTAAATTTATTTTTGATCTGTCTCCTCAGGCAAGGGAAACAAAAGAAAAAAAAAACAAATGGGGCTACATCAAACTAAAAACTTATTGCACAGCAATGAAAACCATAAAAAAAGAACAAATAGACAACTTACTGAATGAGAGAAGATATTCACCAATAATACATCCAATAAGAGGTTAATATCCAAAATACATAAAGAACTAATACAACTTAACACCAAAAAGACAAACAATCTAATTTTAAAATGGGCAGAGAGCCTGAAATGGAAAACAGTATGGAGATTTCTCAAAAATTAAAAATAGAGAGATGGCGGTGTAGGTAACAGCTGCACCCGCCGCCTCCCACAACCACATCAAAATTACACTAAAATACAGAACCACCATCACTCAGAGCCTCCTGAAATCTCGCGGAACAGAAGCCCTACAACCAGGGAACTGAAGAAGCACCGAGACCAGTAGGAGGGGTGGAGACACTGGCGGATGGGGCTGAATTGGAGAGGAACCTAGGGTCCACACCCAGTGCCGCGGTTTAAACCCGGGAGGACATCTCAGCAGTGGAGGTTTCCCAGAGGAGCAAGGGGTCCCAGCCCCACATCAGGCCCCTAGCCCAGGGCTCCAGGGCCAGAAAGAGAAGTCCCCACAACTCCGGGCTATGAAACCAGCGGGGACTGTTGCTGAGGGTCTCAGAGGCTGCGGGAGCCCCAGCAGCTCCTCTTAAAGGGCCCGCACGCGGACTCACTCGGACGCGCTCCCTCTGAGCCCAGCGCCGGGCAGCAGCTTGAAAGGACCTGGGACATTTGGGGAGGAACTAACCTGCCTGAAATCGGGGCGAGAGGTCGAGGGCAGCTTCCTCCCAGGCAGAAGAGCTGGTGGAGGCCATGGCTCCTTTGGCGAGTCCGCCTCCCACACAGCCCGCAGGCAGGTGCCATATTGGAATCCTAGCACCTGACTCACACCTTTGACCCCGCCCCGTGATTCCCGGAGGCCCCGCCCCTCCCCACCTGCAAGCTCATCCATGCCATTTCCAGGGGCTTTTCTATGAAAGTGGCCTCTCGAGCCTCATGCTTAGGACTTTCCTAAAATCTCTCAAACAAGCAGCATTGTGCCCCATATGGCTTGATAAGCTGCCCCAGGCCTGGCACTAGTGGCAGCCTGCATTGGCTCACAGCTTGGCCTCTCCTGGACAACGCCAAGCCCAACACAAGTAGCAGCCAACTATGGTTTGCTGTGTAGCTCATGCTGGGTGGCCCTGGGTAAGGCACTGGCAGAGGCTGACTGTGCACCTCTCCAGAGGCCCCAGAGACAGTGCATCTGGTGGTCAGACTTGACCACGCTGGATTACAACCCTACCACATCCACGAGTGACACTCAAGGGGCGCACTTGGTGAACACCAAAGCTCCACTGAAGTAAATCCTGCTCCATAGGTGTGTCTCCAGCACAGCATCTCTTTGGCTGTAGTTGCAGCTGGTCCTCAAAGCCGATTGGCCTGAGGGCCAATTCCTCTCAGGGACGCCAACAGCAACCAAGGCTCAACTACAACAGGACAGTGCACACAGCCCACACAGGGAAGCACCTAGAAGGCCCAGCTCAGGTGACTGGGGAGGCTGAGCCACTGGGCCCTACAGGACACCTACTACACAAAGCCACTCTACAAATTCCAGGAGACGTAGCAGCTCTACCTAATACATAGAAACAAACACCTGGAAGCAGCCAAAATGTGGAGGCAAAGAAACATGTCACAAAGGAAAGAACAGAAGAAATCTCTAGAAGAGGAACTAAATGAAATAGATCCAAGCAAGCTAACAGATACAGAGTTCAGAATTTTGTTTATAAGGATGTTTAAGCATACTATTAGGGAAATAACTGAGAAAATCAATAACATAATAAAGTACCAATTTGAAATGAAGGCTACAGAAATTGAAATGAAGAACAATTTACATGGAATCAATAGTAGAGTAGAGGACGCTGAGAATCAAATCAGAAATTTGGAACATAAGGAAACAAAAAACACCCAACCAGAAGAGCAAAAAGAAAAAGAACCCAGAAATATGAAAATAGCATAAGGAGGCTCTGGGACAACTTCAAGAGGCCCAACATTTGTATTTTTGGGGTGCCAGAAGGGGAAGAAAGAGGCCAAGGAATTGAAAACCTATTTGAAAAAATAATTACAGAAAACTTCCCCTACCTGGGGAAAGAAGTAGACTTACAAGTCCAGGAAGCACAGAGGGTCCCAAACAAGAGGAACCCAAAGAGGCCCACAGCAAGACACATCATCAGTAAAATGCCAAAAGTTAAAGACAAAGAGAGAATCTTAAAAGCAGCAAGAGAAAAGCAGTTAGTTACCTATAAGGGAGCACCCATACGACTGTCATCTGATTTCTTAACAGAAACTTTGCAGGCCAGAAGGGAGTGGCAAGAAATATTCAAAGTGATGAAAAACATGGAACTACAACCAAGATTGCTCTACCCAGCAAAGCTATCATTTAGAATTGAAGGTCAAATAAAGAGCTTCACAGATAAGAAAAAGCTAAAGGAGTTCATCACCACCAGACCAGCACTACAGGAAAAGTTGAAGAGTCTTTTTTAAGAAGAAGATAATGAACGAAAGAATCTGACGAACTAAATAGATCCAGAGACATTGATGCATGCAACAGACGATCATATTTCAGAGGAAAGAGGGAAGGGGAGTGGAGGGTGGGAAGAGATTAACCAAAGAAATTATATGCATAACTCATGGACACAGTTAATAACGGGGTCAAGGCCTGGGGAGGGGGTAGGAGCAAAGTGGAGGGGGTCAATTGGGGGGGAAAAATTGGACACCTTAATACTCTCAACAATAAAGATAAATTTTAAAAAAATTAAAAATAGAACTACCATATGACCCAGCAGTCCCATTCTGGGTATTTATTCAAAGAAATCTAAAACACTAAATCCAAAACACACATGCAACCCTATGTTCATTGCAGCATTATTTACAATAGCCAAGATATGGAGGCAACCTAAGTATCATCAACAGATGAATGGATAAAGAAGGTGTGGAACATATATACAATGAAATATTACTCAGCCATAAAAAAGAATGAAATCTTGCCATTTGCAAAAACATGGATAGACTTAGAGGATATTATGCTCATTTAATAAATCAGAGTGAAAAAGACAAATACCACATGATTTCACTTATATGTGAATTCTAAAAAGCAAAACACAAACAAACTCAGAGATACAGAAAACAAACTGATGGTTGCCAGATGGGAGTAGGTTAGGGAGCTGGGTGAAAAGGGTGAAGGGATTAGAAATTACAAATTGGTAGTTACAAAATAGTCACAGGGATGTAAAATACAGCTTAGGGAATATAGTCAATAATATTGTTATAACTATGTATGGTGTCAGGTGGGTGCAAGACCTATTGGAGGGATCATTTTGTAAGTTATATAATCACTATGCTGTACACCTGAATCTAATATAATATTGAATGTTAACTGTAATTGAAAGAAAACCAGCAGTCTCACTTTCCCGCTATCATTTTCTCCTTTCCAGCAGCAACTACCTTTACATTTTGGTATTTACCCCCAATTCTTAAAGAATATGCTTGCGTTATTACCTCTTGTTTTTTTTTTTTAGTTTTAGAAATCATTTTATTGACTTCTCACTATGACTAATGACGATGAGACTCTTTCTGATCATATTCTTAAAATTCTGTGTTAGCATGGTTTTGGGGAAAGATTTCTGTACTGGCAGTCAGGAACACTGGGTTAAACTCCTGACTCTTCTGGCCATTTGTCTTTCTAGGTGTGTTTCTTAACCTATAAACCTTGAGATTTAGGTAAAATTGTAACTAAGGCTATACCCAGATCTTATGACCTTGTTAAGCAAAATTTGCATGAATCAAATGATTATTCAAATGGTTACTGTTTAAAATAATCTTTTTGTAAATTCTTTTTAAAGTGGAGAAAATATATTTAATTTAAATCTGAAATTATAGACTATTCTTAAAGCAAGTTTATCTGTCTGTCCATGTTAAAGAGAAAGAACTAAAACTCTAACCACAAGATTCAAAATAACTCTAAAATTGGAACCTAGGAGTTTTACCGCTGACCCAAGACTTTATGGTTTGTAGCTTATCATAACAATCATTTTATATCATACCTCATACATGTAATCGTAGACCAAGCCTTTTTCATCAAAGTGGCATTCCCATTTACCCACAGAATCAGGCACTGGGTTGCTTTCACTTTTTCCCGTTACGATTGATCGTAGGAAAGCATCAAAAAAAATGCGACCATTTGTATCACAACTTCCTCCAATGGACCAAATCAAAGAAAATATAAAGCAAGCCTGTTGGTAAAAAAAGTAAACAAAAAATAACAGTATGGTGATTGCAGAGGGAAGAGGGGTGGAGGAGGTAGAAGAAGGGAAAGGGAGCATAAATGGTGATGGAAGGAGACGTGACTTGATGGAAGGAGACGTGATTTGGGATGGTAAACATACAATGCAATATACAGATGATGTATTGTAGAACTGGATGCCTGAAACCTGTATAATTTTATTAACCAATGTCACTCCAATAAATTCAATTAAAAATATTTTAAACTATTTAAAAGAGATTTGTAAAAAATTAATTACAATTCAACATATTAAGGCCTGGTTAACTTACTTGGAAAAGGCCAGATTTATAAATAAAGTCTATTGGAACACAGCTAAATCACATAAAGTGTCATTTCTCTGGCAATAGTGATCTCAATTTAAAATGCCCATGCCAAATGATCTAGGAATTTTTTCTCTTTTAGGACTTTATCCTGAAATTTTTTTCCAATTGTTAAAACAATGTATGTACATGAAAATTCACTGCAGCACTGTTTGTGGTAGAAAAAGATTAGAAGGAACCCAAATGTTCTTTAAAAGAGGTCTGCGTAATTGGGTTATGCTACATACACTGGAATACATGCAGCTGTTAAAAAAGAAGGTAACTCTACTTATGTGGAATGATCTCTAAGATATATTGTGAGAAAAGATACAAATAAGTATGTGTGGTATGCTAACATGTATAAAAATTTATACATATGAGAGCATGCATGAAATACCTCTAGCAGGCACTGGTAATAGTAGTTGCCCTGAGAGTGCTGGGGGACTGGTAGGGATGGAAAGCCTACTTTTTCTTTTCATATTTTACTCTAGGCACATGCCTTATCTAGTTTAAAAAATCTATAAAATATATTTTAAGAGTAAATTTTCAACCAGGTATAGATCTGTATTAGTCTAAAAATGATTCTGAACCATTAAAATAATTTTGGGAGTTTAGGTTTTACCAGCAGAATGAAAAATTTCAGGAAATATATAATATGAAGTTTACATAGGTAAACTATTCCTAGGATACTTTTATTTTATAGAAAGGTAACACTGATAATGTATGGAAGAATATTAAAGATTAGTTCTGTGAAAGGCAGTTCCAAACTTAGGGAGAAAAGGGGATACAAATAAATTATATTTCAAACATGTCTGTTCAATTTCTTCAAAAGTGGAGGAAAATAAAGACAAAGGGGTAGGGGAAAGAAAGAGATCATGGCTAACAGGGAACCCTGGAATGTGAAATGTCTGAGGTAATTTTCTATGGCAACAAGATGAAAGGGAAACAATGGGAGGAAGCTGCTATTGCCAGAGTAGAAGAGAAGGCAGGCTGAGTAGAGGAGATCAAGACTTTCAGGTGGGAGATGGGAAAGCAACATACACCAGGGAAGAGAGCAAAACAGCTCTTTCCTTTGGCTCCCTCAGAGTCATGTTCTCTGGCCTGCTCTGACTTCTAGACATTAGCCAACCTGGACGACTGACTCCTCCCTACCCATGGTCTATGGATTCTGCCAGCAATGCTCCACCCGAATGGCTGTACGCCTGCTCCTTGTCTTTTGTAGCCAGCTTCGTGCAGTCTACATACTGGTTTAACCATCACTGGTTAAAATCAATTCACCTAAAGTCCATATTGGATAAATATTAAATCACATTATTTACAAAATTATGATATTTTATCAATAACAGGGTAGATTTAGTTCCTTCTGACATATTTTACTTTCTTTAAAGTGTTTTTAAAAACAAAATGCACAATGTCGGAAAAGGAGTGATATTGAAATTAAATAGACAGATAATACATCTCTCAAATATTTTAAGTCAGAATACCAGCTCAGGGCAACTTTAATGTCTTCAGCTATTCTTTCAGTGCTCACCAAAAAACAGCTCTAGATCTTGCAATGTCTTTCTCAGTACAAGTATCATTTGTCAGAGGCATATTTTATTCTGTAATTACAAACCACATTAAGAGTAAAACCAACCATAATCCAAACACGAATGTGCTTGCTTGTAGGATCATTTTCTACCACGTCACAGAGGAGTACTTCAAAGAGGCGTGTGAGAGATACAACCACATTGCTTTCGCTTGTAGGAATCAATTCCTGCAAAGTGAAAAAAATATGATACTTCTCTTTCATCTTATTTGAAAAATTAAAGAAGATAAATATTTTAAAAACTGATAAAAACATACATGGTTTTCATGAGGTGTTTGTAACTTTTAAACTTAAAGAATTTAAACTGTATTCATGATAATACATCTCTCAAATATTTTGGTTTAGCGTATTATACAATTGTACATAACATATTCTGAATTCTCTAAGAAATAAAAACTAGTTACGGTAAGAGAATAAACAATGTTTTAGGGATAGCGGAAATAAAGTCTCTAACAGCCATTCATTCATTTATTTATTCAACAAACACTTATGAAAAACATACTATACCTATATACCAAGCTAGGAGATATGGAAATAAAACACACATTATCAGAAAAGGAGTGATATTGAAATTAAATAGACAGAAATAATATAGGGTGATACTGAAAAGGCAGAGGAAGTACCAGGATGGGGGGAGGCTACTAGAGTACTTGGGATAAACAATTAGCCCAGACCCAGGGAGGAAGATAAGGAGGGAAATGGGAGTCACACAGTGGAGGGACGCAGAGTAGAAAGCCAGGTAAATAGAAAGGGAGAGACTTAGAGTTATAAAGCTACAAGACAAGGAATATCCAAAGTCAAAAGAAGATGGAAGAGTAAGGGAAGGTTCTCCCTTACAGCTTCCAGAGGAAGCACAGCTCTGCCAACATTTATTTTCCTCCCTCCCTCCCTCCCTCCCTCCCTCCCTCCCTCCCTCCCTCCCTCCCTCCCTCCCTCCCTTCTTTTTTCTTTTTATTGAATTTATTAGGCTGACATTGGTTAATAAAATTACATAGGCTTCAAGTGTACAATTCTATAGTATATCACCTGTATGTTGTATTGTGTGTTCACCACCCAAGGTCGAGTCTCTGTCACCGCTTAATCTCCCTCTTCTACTTCCCCTACTGCCCTTTCCCTCTAATAATCACCACACTGTTGTCTGTGTTGATGGGGTTTTTATGTGTGTGTTTTCTTAATCCCTTCACCTATTTCACCAGCCCCCAAAGAAACTTGAATGGGTCAGAGTATTATTGTATTACCTTGCATTCTTTCTTACGAAACTTTAAAGTGGGCCATATTAACCAGTCAAAAAGTCCTCTCAGAAGAGCCTGATGATCTGGTTCCTGTAAAGGTCCCTTCAGTGACTTCAACCATGAAGACACAATCGGTTCCCAGCCTAACTGTGAGGGTTCCAAATAAATCATGCCGCAGCGGCTTACAGTGGCGGGCTAGAGAAAAAAACACGTTTTCTTTTCCAATGTTGCTTTTATACCAGTAGTACCCAGCAGTTACTACTACTTTACATGACTTATAAGGCCCATCACCATCTGGCTCCTGTCTTTCTTGGGCCTCACATACTATTTGAAGTTATAGTTCCCCAGGCATGTCATGGCTTCAGGTCTTTACATCTTGTCATGATTTGGAATGCCTGGCCCCAACCAGTCTCCCTGGAGAAGTCTTACCCCTCAAACACTCAAACGTTTTCCATGGTCTTCCTCTATCCACCCCCCTCTGAGACACTCCCTCCCTCAATATTCTTAGAGCACTTACATGTAGCTCTATATTGGGATCACTTATTAGCAGGCTTCTCATCCTCCCTAGATGACCATACACTGTGTTTAAGTATTCCTAGTGCCTAACTCAGCTTCTGAGACATAATAAAACATACTTATCAAATAAATGAATAAACAAACAAACAACTGCTATATTAAATTATGAACTTACTGAGGCCTGGGAAAGGTCCATTGCTTCAAAGATGAGGCTCATTTGAAGAGACATTTGAATGATTTCTCCACTCATAAGGCAAAGCTAAAAACAATTATTTTTCAAATGTTTATGTAAAAAATTTTCAAACTTCTCAGATGAAAATGTATTCTATTTATAAGACAATGTATATCCTGTGATATGAGGTAATAAGTATTAGAGTGAAAGCCAGAAAATCATAATTCTAGGACTAGCTCTGTCAATTACTAGGTAAGTAAATAATAACATCCCTGTGTCTCAGCCTCTTCATCTATAAACAGGGATAATTTCTCTCCCATAGAGTTGGGGGGGAGGAGGAGAACTACATGACATACTGCAAAAAGTGTAAAATCCTATATAAATCTCAGTTCTTGTTATTAATAATATTATATGAAATACTTCTGATTTTATAAAGTTGTCAGACCTTTTTATTAATAAAAAAAGATAGGAAAGAATAATATGAACACTCATATCTATCTCCTAGATTTTATCAATGTTAACATTTTGCCATATCTACTTCATCTTTTAAAAAAATTATTTTAAAGAGCAAATCACTGCATTTTGCATTCAAATATGCCAATATTCATCTAAAAATTAAGGTATTTTCTATATCACCACAATATTATGATCACATCTAACAAAATTACCAATGATTCCTTAATATCATCTAATATCATCAACTCACCCAATATTCAAATTTCTCAGTTGTGCCAGAAAAGTCTTTTCAACTGATTTACTGAAACAAAATTCAATCAATGACCATGCATTGTGTCTGTTATGCCCCTTTGGTCTCTTTTAATTGAAAACATTCCTTTTTGATCGAATATGTAAAAGTTGAACTTATCAACTTCTCCCTTTCTGCCAAGCTCCTTTCTTGTCCATTATTATGAAAGCCATTCTGTCTTCTTAATATCTTTGGCTTCTAACTTTAGAATTATCACTAACTTAATAATTTTAATAATTATAATTAATTGTTGATATTCCAAGTTAATTTCATTACTAAGTCTTTTAAATTCTTCCTATTTGTTTATTTTTCAGTGTTTCTTCTCTGCTTCTACCATTATAGCTCTAGTTCCAGTTTTGCCCCTATCTAGTTATATGTCAACAACATGGCATTTAACATTTCTAGATCTGCTTCTTATCTGTAACATAAATAAATGGTCTAGACCTGGACTGTCCAATATGTTAACCAGTAATCATATGTGGCTATTTATATTTAATTTTAAGTAATTAAAGTTCAAAAATTTTAAAGTCAGTTCTTTAATTACACTAAGCCACATTTCAAATGCTCAATATGTGAGTAAGTACTCAATAAGCTACATGTGACTAGTGGCTATCTTGTTGGACAGTGCAGATATTTACATCATTGTGGAAAGTTCTATTGCACAGGGCTTGTCCAGAATACTTTTAACTTTCTAACAGATTATTCCAGCAAACTTCTTCTACTTCCTACAAATTTAGGAAGTAGAGTCAGCTTTCTCCTCACATCCTCGTGCTATTTCCCAAATACTTCTGCTCCACCTTCCAATTCAGCCCTTGCTTTTTGACAACCCCTGCTTGCTGCTGTCACTCACCAGCACCAAATCATTCCCCCTTGCTAGCGAGAAAGCCTTTGGTACTTACTTTAATCCCTTTCTACTATAATTCTGGCCTGATCCAGTGCAAATGCAGGGGAGCATCTCATAAACCTTGGATCCTTGATCACCTTGCCTTCACTTACTTTTCTCCTACTCCACTGCAGCCATCCACTTATATACCTGGGACCTTCTCTCCTAAAACACTACATAATTCTAAAATACTAAATTGTGGTCTATCCATACAGTAGAATACTAACACAGACATAAAAAGAATGGATAAATGAATGAATAAATAAAATGAAACTATAGCAACATGAATATCACAGATACTATACTGACCAAAAGAAGGAAAACACTAAAGAGTTTAACTCCATTTACATGCAGTTCAAGAACCATCAAAACTAATTTATCACAGAAGTCAGAGTAGTGATTGCCCTGGTAAAGGACATGAGCGAACCTTGTAGGATACAAGAAATTTTACACATCTTTACCTAGGTGATAGTTATATTAGGGTACACTTATGTAAAAAAGTCACAGACTCTAAACTTAAAGTTAGTGCACATCTTATATTCTATGTATGTTATCTCTCAATTAAAATAAATACTAGAAGTCTTCCATTTTCTCGTTCTTTTATATATCTCACAGCTTCTAAGGTAATATACCACATTTAAGCACTGAAGCATTCAATGTTTTCAAAAAGGAATGCGTGTTTTTTTTCTTTTTTTCCTAAAATATTAATTTAAAGTTCTGAAGAAACCATAGGTCTGGAGTTACTTCACAAATGATTATCACCTATTATGTTACTATGCCTTCCTGCTAACATAGTAATTTTAATAAAGTTATGCAACTTGCTGCATCCTTTATTTCAAATATACAATCCTAGGCAATCAGTTGTTGAACTTATAACATTCCTTAAGCAAAGCTTTGCTTTGCTTTTTAAAATTGTGGTAAAAAACATATAACATTAAATTTACCAAGTTAACACTTTTAAGTTTACAGTTCAGTAGTGTTAGTTATATTCACATTGAGTATCTGTTTAGTTTTTAATCATGATAATTTTACCTTTTTATTATCATCCAGTACCGTGTTCATGCTCTCTATCCACAAAGTGTCAATGGGACCATCAAATACAACCCATTTCCGATCAGGTGTTTCTGATAAGGCAAATTCTCTAAAAGTGTTAGCCACAATACCATCAGTCCACTGAGGAGGAAAAAAGGAAGAGTTGGAAAGTTTCCTCTATAAAACTACGAAGTGATAATATGGAAGCATTTCAAATTTATTGGTTTAATGCATGCTGTCAATACAGTTGAGAATGTTTATATTATAGATTACCTCATGAGATACTGGGTCAAACTGTCCAAAAAGTTGGCCCATAGTAATGGATTTGGGGTTTACAGTCCTATAAATGACCTTTTCTTCCTCTCCATAGCCACGCTCATTCATAAGAGTTAGAGTATCGGCCAGCACATGCAGAACTTGTGTCTTAGCAGCAAAAGGCTCTCCTACTAACATAAAACTATTAAGGAAAAGAAGTAATTACACAATAAGATTCCAAAAATAATATTAAATTAAATTATTTGTCTATATAATGATATGTAAAATTTTACCCTATGATAATTACTACATATAATTTTTGAAATTATATAAATTTTTCTTAGACATGAGAAAAATACATTTAACTTCTGAACTGGTTGATCTTGAAATCAAATTCTCTACATTAATACCATTATCTACAAAAGAGAATATAATAAAATCTCTAAATGAAAATGAAACCTTAACAATTGTATACTCTTTAAAAAAATGACTTGGGTCCTTCTGAGGAGAGGAGTAAGAAGGATTCTTTCCTCAAGTCTTTACTTACTACAGTAATTATTAGTGCTCTTGGTCAAATAGCTCTGAATCTCCTTTCTCCTGCACATAATGGGATTCCTCACTTTTTGTGGAATAGGTGACTAATGAGTAATAAGTGGAAATGATGGGTGTCACTTCCTAGCATGGGATAGATAACTGCCAGAGAGGAACCTTACAGAGTTCTCTCTTTTCCGTCTAGCGCAGCGATGACCCACAAAGTTGAGATGGTGGCTGCTCCAACAGCCTGGCACCCTGAGTATTTATGATGAGCAGAACTTCCCTGTTAATCTATGATGGACACAGCATGAAAGAGAAATAAACCTTTATTTTTTAAGTCACTAAAACTTGGGTGCTGATTGTTTCTACAGAATATCCTAGCCCATCCTAGAAGCAGGGAAAGTATTCTTGCTACAATAAAAAAGACTAAAATATGTGACATCAGCTTAGAAGCTAGATCTTGGGTGGCAAATTAACTGTTATCAGAGGCTAAAAGGCTGGCAATTAATGTTATGCAATGATGAAACATTTGGCAAATTTATTCCTTGAGGTGAACTGGAAGACAGATAACATAACTAATAAAATTATAGTTTTTGGAGAAAATAATAATAAACAGATTATTAGTATGTAATGGCAGTTGATAGCTGCACTTAACAAGGAACTATAAGAAAGAAAGAAGCCCAGAAAACAAATAGGCAGTTTGCAAGCAAGAAAGAAAGAGAATAGAAAGAGTCCAGAAATTCAGGAAACCTGCAGGATTGAAAGAGGCAATTTTTTCTCATTCCCAATTTGTAAAAGGTAAATTGAGAAAATCTTTGAACAACAAAGATCTACTCAGCCTGGCATCAAGGATCAAATCAAGGATAGAACCGTTGTATCACTTTATTAAAACCTATGAAAAATTAATATAGTTCCCAGTAATCATTTCAGGAGAATAAAACAGTTCAGGGAAAACAGATTAAGAATGTAGTCCTCTGAATTAAGCCTGATAGGTTCAAGGATACTACAAGGAAGTTCAGAAAGGCATAAACTTAATAAGGACTGTAGTTGTGGCTCCTGGCACATAGAGCTGCCTGGAATCCAATAGATAAAAAGCTTATTGTTTTTGATAGAGTTTACTGACAAAGAAACCATGAATCTAGGCTAAAACACGTGAATATTCAAGACTTAAAAATGATCCTTGGGGGCCCCGGCCGGGTGGCTCAGTTGGTTGAAACATCTATCCCATACACCAAAAAGGTTGTGGGTTCAACCCCAGTCAGGCACTTATGGGAGGCAACCGATTGATGTTTCTCTCTCCCTCTCTATTATTTTAAAGGCAGAATTTTTAAAAAACAGCCTTTGGTCCTGGCCACTGTGGGATAGATAACTGTCTCTTCCTCTCTCTCTCAAATCAATAAACATATCCTTAAAAAAAAAAATGCTTGGGTATTGGATGCATGAAGGTTGATTGTACTAGTATTCCCTCTATTTTTGTTTATGTTTGAAAAATAACATAATACAAAGGCAGCTGTTTTTTAAAAATATTTTTATTTTTTTTTAGAGAAAGAGAGCGAAATATCGATGTGAGAACATAACATCAATCTGCTGCCTCCTACGTGCCCCCTACTGGGGATCAAGCCTGCAACCTGGGCATGTACCATGACCGAGAATCGAACCAGCCACCTTTTGGTGCATGGGACGAGGGCCCAACAAACTGAGACACAGTGGCCAGGACCAGGTTGTTTTTTAAAAATCCTGCCTTTAAAATAATCATGATCTTTGAGACCTCAGCTTTCTATAGCCAGGAAGCAGGCTGAGAACATTTCTCAACTCCAAGGGCATTTTCTCTACTGTCCCCATGTCACCAGGAAAGAAAATGGAGATGAAAAAAACCACTCAGAAGGTTGAACCAAGATCAACAGAGAACAGTTAACTGGAAAGCTCCTCTTAGGAAGAATCAAGCAAAAATGAAACCAGGTTTTATGGGGTTTTAAGTTTATACAATTGACGGGGGAGGCTCTCTAAAGAAAAAAAAAAATATATATATATATATATGTAATTATGAATACAAAATGTGGACAGCCATTTTAATGCCACCCTGTATAATAAATTATGATTCCTTGGGAGGGGGGGCGGGGAGGTCTACAAGTCAGAGGTTCTGAAGCTTAAACTCCATTAGTTTCACTCAATCTATCTCTGGAATTGGGGCCCCCACATGCCCAGCTGGGTTTCAGAATTGCTACCAATCAGTGTTGGCTGGGTCTCCTATTCTTCTACTTCTGAATGGGAGTGTTTGCTCCAATAATCCTGTTCTGATAAACCCACTATTGTAATATTGGGTGTGTGAAGGGGCAGATAACTTGTCTTTCCAGTTTGAAGGTGTCTGGATCAAGAACAGCTTCCAAATTTGATAAAGAAACTACCACGCATCACCTAGATATCCTGAACTCTGAGTCTGGTTCATTGACTAACTGGAATTTTAGGTTGTCTCCCTGGAAAGGAAAGAGTGTATTTTATGTGAATGAAGAAGATTAAATAACATATTTGATGATCTAAAGGGCAAACTGTGTTGGTCATTAGTGTTATGTCACTGACTGAGCACTCCTACCTACCTTGTTGGACGTGTAGCATGAGAAAGAAATAAACCTTTGTTTTTAAGCCACTGGGTTAAAGATTTGGGGGTGAGGAGTGTTTCTGCCCTAGCCACCTAGCATACAAAATTTGCTGAGTCTTTTGATACATAAATTTCGTTGTTTTAATAGTTTAATTTTAAAATAACATCTAACACTGGCAGACAATATTAATCTAGAATCTTACCCATGTCTAACAATCATCATTTCATATGTCTGAATCATTTTTTCTAGAAAAAATTTCACAGGCTGAAGGTTGTGTACTTTGCAGACTTCATGAGCACATTCCAAAAATTCCTAAAATAAAAGAAAAATGGAATACATTTCTATAAAATGGTATTATAAATCATGTCATACATATTTTATAAATGTGAACTTTTTATTTACAAATAAAACTGTACTTTCTTATATTGATAAATTATTTCTTAAAGATTTTTTAATTGAAAGGAGGAATAGAATTAAAATACTTTTAAATTATTAGTATTCCCCATTTAAGTTATTAAAAAATCATAGCACCATAGCATTGGGTCTATGCTACATGAAACAGTTCCTTTTAATAATGTTTTCCAGAATTTTACTTTTGGTTAGGATATAGAAGGAAATGCCAAACAACCCTTTACAGTGTACTAACTAGAAATAAGCAGAGAGGCTAAAAAGCCGTAAGTATTTTAAAGATACAGAAGCACCTTGAATACAAATAAGTCAAAGGAACTAAATCCCAAAAGGGACCAGACTTTCTTAGGTGAATACAAATCAACAGCTAAGTTTGTCCCTGGGGCATTATCAAGTGTGAACACAGACAGCAATGGACTGGGCTTGCTCTAGGTAGGCACAGGGACTTTGCTGAAGCAAGGAGAAACCAACAGAGACTTTAATGGTCACGTGGGCTTGTGTGACAGATTCAAATCTGAAGGAGCCTCAAATGCAAAGCTTTTCCTCCGCACTGCCTATGCTTTTGCTGAGTAAGGCATACAAAGAGAGATTTCCTTACTCTTTGGATATTTATAACCCAAAATTCTGCTAGAGAGAGGGCCCTATAATACAGGGCAATTCTCACTCTAGAGACATGCGAAACCAAAGGTAAACTGAAGTTCAGTAACTGCAACAAAACTCTGACTCAGGTCAACTCCTGATTGATCGGCAGCTCAGTTTAACTAGCTGACAAAGGAAAAGACATTGTTTTTCTGCAGGAAAATGATACAATTTTAACCTCTACAGTTATTTTATATACAACTTTAATATGAAATCAAAACTTACAAGTCCTGAGAAATAGCTGATGATCAAGAGAAAAAACAGTAAGCAAACTCACAGATGATCCATATCTCGTAATTAGCAGACAAGAACATTAAGATAAACTTTACAAATGTATAAAAGAGAATACACAGTATGACAGAAAAACAGATGAAAAGATAAAGAATTCAAGCAAAGAAATGGGATCTCTAATGAAACAAAATTAGGCACACTAAAACTGAAATAAAATACCATTGATACCGTTGTAATAATCTGGTTATTATTTAACAGGAAAAGGGTAAAGGGAAGACTAAGTAATATAGGCACACCATTTATACAGCTTTTCCAGGAAGCTGTAGTTAACATTTTCTAAGTCTGTTCTGCACAGATTGCTGGGAAAAGGGACTGGACAATAGACACATGCCCAATAAGGTCTCAGTGATGTGGGAAGGTGCCTATGGGTCAGTCACATCTGGAAGGGAGTCAGTGGCCAGAATAGGTGTGGCCACTGCAAAGGCATGAAGCCTGAATATTTAAACCCTGAGACAAAGGGAGTTCGCTCTCTTGGCTCTTGGCCCTCTCCCTTGCTGCTTGCTCCTGACCCGTTGTGGGGCTCTCACGCCCTGCATCCACCCATGTGGCCTACAGGCATGTGGACTCCACACAATAGACTAATGGATTTAAACTAGCCTGGTGCACTGCCAGACCCAACTCCAGCGGAACGGACACTCTGGAGACTGGCCCTACTTTTGGCTCTGTTGGAACCTCAGCTATACCTTTTCCAGGACTGGTTTAAGGGACATGGAAATTTGAAACCAGAGAAATATAACTCCATGCAAATAAAGCCTTACCAGATATCATTCTCCAGTGGGGGCATCTGAAAATGCTTATTTCAACAGTACCCCAAGAACCCCACTCCCACAAGTGACGGGGAAATCTGGCCCATTAATTTCTCCTGCAACACCATCATGTGTCACATGACAATGTTTTGGTAAATATTGGATGCCACTGTGGTCCCATAAGATTATAATGGAAAATTCTAAAATAAAAAATTCCTACCATCTAGTGACATTGTAGCTTTCATAACATCATAGTACAATGCATTACTCACATGTTTGCGGAGATGCTGGTGTAAACAAACCTACTGTGCTGCCAGTTGTATAAAAGTATTGCACATACAATTATGTACAGTACATAATACTTGATAATGATAAGAAATGACTATGCTACTGGTTTATATATTTACTATTGAATACTTTTTATCATTATTTTAGAGTTTATGCCTTCTACTACTTCTTAAAAAAAGTATTGTGAAACAATACACCGTGTTCCACCTGTATTTCTTGATTGCATCATTTTCTCCAGTGCTTGATTTAATCTCATGTTGCTTTGTAAATTTAGTGTAGCCTAAGTGCACAGTGTTTATAAACTCTACAGCAGTGCACAGTAATGTCCAAAGTCTTCACATTCACTCATCACTCACTCACTGACTCACCCAGAGCAACTTCCAGTCCCGCAAATTCCATTCATGGTAAGTGCCCTATACAAGTGTACCATTTTTTAATGTTTTATATCGTATTTTTACTGTACCTTTTCTATGTTTAGGTACACAAATACCCTTGTGGTATAACTGCCTAGAGTATTCAGTACAGTGATATGCTATATAAGTTTGTAGCCTAGGAGCAATAGTCTATACCATATAGCCTAGGTGGGTAGTAAGCTATACCATCTAGGTTTGTGTAAGTATACCCCACGATATTCTCACAATGATGAAATTGCTTAACAATGCTTTTCTCAGAATGTATCCCCATCATTAAACAGAGCATGACTGTATGAGAAATTATAATTCATTGGAATCAGCAGAACAGATAAAGCCAAAGAAAGGTCAATAATCTTAAACAGGACAATAAGAAGTATCCAAGTTAAAGCAAAAATAAATAAATAAAAAACAATTAAAAAGACAAAGCATAAGAGACGTGACACAACAGAAATTGGTCTAGCATACATGTAATTGGAGTCTCAAAAGGACAGGGAAGAGAAAATAATAGGGCAAAAAAAATAATTTAAGAGATAATTACTGAGAACTTTCTGAAGACATCAATCCACAGATTTAAGAAGTGCAGCAAATCCCAAGCAGGGTAAGTGCAAAACAGACAACATTAGGTTACGTAGTCAAGCAAGGAAAAAGAGAAAATATTTTAAACAGCCAGGAAAAAAACCCCAAACACATTACAGTCAGGGAAGCAGAAATCAGAACAATACCTGACTTCTAAGCATAACAATGAAAGCCAGAAGTTAATGGGATAACATCTTTAGAATGATGGGGGTGTATATGTGGGCAGATGTCTGCCAATCTAGAATTCTATATCTAGTGAAAATATTCTTTAAAAATTAAGGCTAAATAAAGACATTTCAAACATATAAAAGCTGAGCAAATTTGTTACCAGAAGATCCACATGCACACAAGAAATAGTGAAGGAAGTTTTTTACTTTGAAGAGAAAAAATTCCAGATGAAAGCACGTATCTGCTGGAGGGAATAAAAAACACTAGGAGAAATAAATATAAAAGACCTTTTTTGTTTTTCAAATACTAATGCCTAAAGCAAAAAATAATGTAATATGGAGTTTATAACATATCTAGAAGTAATATATATATGACAATGGGCAGGTGTGAGTAGATAATGAAATTATCCCATTTACAGTTCTTATATTGTTTCTGAAATGGTAGAATACAAACTTAAGGTAAATTGTAATAAGTCAAGAATGTATATTGTAATCTGTGGAGTGACCACTGAGGTAAAACTAAAAAGCCAACAGAGGTGATTAATAGAGTAATAAACATTACGTAAAACTCAAAAGAATTCAGTAAAATAAAAACAAAGGAATTGAGGATATATTAATAAGTGAGATGGTATAGTGAGTGGCATTTTTCTTTTTCTACAGTTGCAGCTCCCCTCTGCTCAGCTGCAGGCGCAGTGAGCTGCTCAGCAGCACACCTCCCAGCACCTCCCAGTAGTATATTTTTTTAGTGCTTTAAGAAAAGACTTTAATTACAGATTTTTACCTAGAACTTTGAAAGGCAAAATGCAATTACCATATAACATCATAAAACATTCCAGTTTGTTCTGTCTTCTTTTATAGTAGCAACAAAAAATATATACTGCAATTAAAAAAAATACCTCTACACTTACAAGAGTCTTGCATAATAAAGACAGGCTGCTTCAACCAAATGTAACATCATAACAAATACAATAAAAGCATCATCACCTCAGTTTCTAAGCCTATACTTAAATTTATTCCTTTACCTTTGGTAAAAATTCAAGTGGGCATTTTATGTCTATTTATTCTCAGAGTGTCAAAATTTCCAATGTTTCTCCTATGAACTTATGCTCAAAATGACTGAAAAGAGGTATGACAGTCAACTTCATTAAACTGATGAATTTCGATTTTATCATATACAGTCTAATCCCTCCAGCCCCAGTAGCTTAAGTCTAAGAGTGACATGATGTGCATGTGTATAACCTATGGTGAACAATCCTACTTAACAAAACTACCAATAGTTTATTGAGGCATACAGTAATAGCAGTTAATTCAGTTCCAGGTTATACAAAATTTTATTTCGCAAATTTGGTTTAAAAATAAGAATTATGGATTGCAAAACAGTTCTTTAAACTCATTTACATGCTTTAGGTGTTTGGAATGTGCCTTCTTGAACTTCCTTCACCACACAAAGTACTATGATGCAGACCACCGACTTGCTGTTTCCTACTGAATATACCCACTGCCTTCCCTTTCAAGTATGAGAATGTTTGGTGGGTTTAATGTCTTATATTTATATATCATCAGAAATATTACACTGTCTTGAAATTTAATCTATCCATTTGTTTGTAATCAAAAGCATATCAGAAATCTGTAGGTTCCAAGTAATGAAACACTCCCAACATCCAGTTTTACTATTGAAGTCCTAGTAGTATTTTTCAAACTGGAATCTATGGATCCATGAATCTATTCCTATATTCATGGGAGTGCAAGAGCTCTCTAAGAGAATGGTAAGATTTTTATTTTTAAAAATCATATTAGCATATTCTGAAACATCTTGATAATCACCTGTGGTATAATACAAAAATATATATGGTCTTCTCAACACCGGCCCCCTACCTGGTACAGAGCTCCTACAATCCTTGGCATTTCTGGAGTGATAGGAGTGTCTTGCTATTCACAATGAGCCCTTTTCCTAAATTTACTTAGGATAAGGTTGCTAGATAGCCTCAGGATGCAGCTAGTCAGCAGAAAGACCTATTGGTTAGAGGGCTGGAACTTTCAACTCCACCTACCTACCTTTGGGGAAGGAAAGGGGGAGGGCTGAAGATTAAGCTCTATAAAAATTCTGAACAATGAGACTCAGGGAACTTCTGGTTTGGTGAATACACCAAGTTGCAGGGAGGGTAACACATCCTTATGGCGTGGAAGCTCCACCGCCACCTCCTCTCCATACCTTGCCTTATACAACTCATCTTTTATAATAAACCAGTAAACATAAGTAAACTGTGTTCCTGAGTTTTGTGAGCTGTTCTAGCAATTTATCAAACCTAGGGCAGGGGGGTCGTGGAAACCCTTGAAGTACTGGTGGCCTAGACCTTGAGACTGCTGTCAGAAGTGAGGGGAGCTTTGCAGGACTGAGCCCTAATCTGTGGAGTCTGACACTAATTCCAGATAGATAGTGTTAGAATTGAATTGTTGAACACCCAATTGGTGTCCAGAGAATCAGAGAATTGGTTGGTGGTGGTGAAAAATACCCTACAATCACCTTTATCTGATACTGTCATAGGATATATTAGTGTTTGAGTTTGAAGATTAAAAACAAAAGGAGGCTAAAAAGTAAATGATGCCTTTAAGCCAAGTGATAACTTAATGCTATAAAAGCTCAAACAAACAAAAAAAGATTTTACAGTAAAATCAGTAGAGAGAAGGGGTGAAGGAACTGAATCATCACATGGCCTAAGGTAGTTTACGCAACTCAAAAGAATCTTCACTGTATATTTTACCACGGGAAATACCATAATGTGATAATTTAGTTTTAGCCACACATCATCCATCTCATTAAATTGAGATTGTTTTGTTTGTAATTAATTTTTTAAAAATTTTTGATTTTATATTATGTAACAGTTATAAGCAGCAGGCATGCATACACACACACACATATATGCCTCATACAATGTCTATAATTTAAATGGAATTGGAAATGCACATGGTTTGTTTCCTTTTTAAAAAAACAGAGCCAGTATAGTATTTAAATATGAGAAACAAATCTTTATGTTAACTATAAGATGTTTTACCACTTTTAGTTTTACCATCTTTTTTACTGGCTGAAGTAGTATTATAAATCACAAGATAGAAAATAAAATATTTATTCACTTACAACAATCATTATCTTTGACCTGAATCATGTTAACCCTGGTATCATACAACAGAAGTTACTAAAATTTGCTCATTTTCATATCAAAGTGACCAAAATAGGGGTATATTCTCCAAACAGAATAATTTCACTCATTTAATAAAATTTTATAAACTACTAAGTCATCAGATAAGTTTATTTGTGGAATAAGTCATTATCAGATGTTTACTTACATGATAGTCAGCTTCAGGAAGTTTAATACCAGGAAACAAGTCACTAGTTATTCCATTAAATAAGGGTATATCATGTGATAAAAACTTTGGTTCATTTACATCTTTAATTGATCGAAGAAGCTAAAATCACCCAAAAAGTGCAATATTAAGTTAATTGCCAGTATTTGCCCTCTCCTGCCCCATGCCCAAAGTTTCTTTTGCATTGTTCCATGGAATCCCCAAATTGAAAAGCCAATACTATGCTTATCAGTCCAAAAGGTCCTTCCATTCATATAAAGTTAATGTATAACATAAACCCTAAACTATCATTTCAACCCCATATAAAAAGGCTCAAAAAGCAAGAACTCTTTTTTGCCTATTTATAGTTCATGATCAACCTCACTAAAAAAATTATCTTCCAACTCAAGCTTGCTTTCACAATGAATGTATTTAATACTTACAAGTATATCTTCATTTTCATTTGGAAACTTTAGTTTTAGGTTTCCAGCAGCCACTAAAACTGCTTTTACTGCGCGCATTCCATAGTCATAATGAAATTGCGATGAGAGCTGCTCTGAGCAAAGCCTATAGGTCATTACTATCTTCACAGACAGAGGTTTTGCATTCAAAAATCCATAGGAGTAGAGAGAAATTTCTGCTATGAGGGCATAGTTTGGAACCATCATAGCCACTGTTCTAAAAAGAACCTGAAGTACATAATAAGTGAAATATATTATTTACATAAAGGAAATCATTTTTAAAGCTGAGTATAAACACCCAAAGATAACTTGTTGATATTCAAGTTTATTCCCCCAATGCAGCACCTTTTCATTAATTCTGTAATTTTTCAGTAGCACTTGAACAGTTTTAAGTACTTTAATATTTTTTACATATCTAAAACCGTTTTTGGAGGTTTGGTATACAGGAAATGGAAAAGGGAAACAAATACATGTGAGAAAATATACCATTTTGAATGGATTATGCAGTTACTTTTGGTTAACAAATTTACACTCTTAAAAAATATTACCTTAAGATTGTCTGGCAATTCAGAACGTCCTGCATAGCCAGGATTCATGGTAATAGCTACAAAACAGTTGGGATTGAGTTTAAGTTCTGTTCCTTCAAAAACAAACACTTCCATCTTCTGTTGAATGGCTCTCTGAATGCAAAGGATCTGTTGAGCTACCACTGACAACACTTCCAACTCAATTCGATTAAATTCATCAAAGCAAGCCCAAGCACCAGAAGAAGCCAATCCTTTAAAAAACTAAGGACAAGAAAAAGGGAGATGACTTATCTTAGGAAAAGGCATCACTTGTTAAAACAAATATTTAACCTTTTAAGTCTAAATTGAAAATTAAACTTAATAAAAGCCCAAGGATATAAACAATGTCTACCTCTAAAACTAAGGTTCAAGTAATGCTTAGACTACATTCAAATGATGTTTAAACATGAGTGTGCCTCAGTTCATCCAGTTAGACCTAGCTGTAAGTTTGTAACATTTAAAATGTAACTTTAGCCCAGCTGGGCGTGGCTCAGCATTGCAGGCCTGATCCCCAGTCAGGCGACGTGCAGGCGGTGTCCGATCAATGTCTCTCTCATCATTGATGTCTCTCTCTCTCCCCCTCTCCCTTCCTCTCTCTGAAATCAATAAAGACATATTTTTAAAAAAAATTTTATTTTACTTTTTTATTTTAATTTTAATTTTTTTTATTACTTTTTTTTTTTTTAAAAGTAACTTTACCTTCCCCATTGCTAGATAATCTAGCCCATCTGAACAGTTGAACACCACACACTGCACAGCAAGAGCTTTAGCCAAGTCCTTGGTAGTTTCAGTTTTTCCTGTGCCTGCTGGGCCCTCTGGAGCACCTCCAAGATTTAAATAGAAGGCACCTATCTGAAAAGAAAAATTTATGTGAAAAGAAATCCATGTTAACTGAAAAAGAAAAAAAACCTTAGATAATCGCTTACAAAATTGACTTATTTAGTTTTAGTTGTAACATCAGAGAGGTAGTACTACAATTATATTGTTCAGTTCATTTTTAGCACACAATTTAATAGCTGCACAAAGAATAAGCAATTTAAAGAATTCAAAAAAAGTGAAAATGTATCAAAATCTCCTTTTTAAAATTTATTTTATTTTTCCTTATCTTTTAATACTTTATATGTGTTCCATTTGCCTTTTAAAACAAAGAAAATCTAGCCTTGAGGTGCTCAAATCTGGTTAGAAAGATTTAATTAGAAGTAGCTGTGGAGCCAGGCTGGTGTGGCTCAGCAGTTGAACGTCAACCTAGGATCCAGGAGATCGTGGGTTTGATTCCCGGTGAGGGCATCAATGCCCAGGTTGTGGGATTGATCCCCAGTCGGGAGTGTGCAGGAAGCAGATCAATGACGATTCTCTCTCTCATCAATGATGTTTCTATCTCTCTCTCTCCCTCTCCCTCTGAAATCAATAAAGATATATTAAAAAAAAAAAAAAAAGTAGCTGTGGCGATGATTATAGAGTTCAATAGCTGACAATCTCTTGGCTAGCCTCAAAGAGAGTAAACACCTGAAAGTGAGTGTTACGAATGGGGACCCATTGGTTGGAAGAGGAACATATGACCTATTATATAATTTTATCTATAACTCACCCTGGCTATTGATCCTGATACTCTTAGAATGTTCTCCATCCCATAACACTGTTCTATACTTCTCTTACCAGTAGTACTGCTTTCTACTTGCATTACAGTTAATTATGTACATTTTTTCCTCTCAATTAGTTTTTACGTTCAATAAGTGCCACATCAGCAGTATCTGAATGCTTCCTGGGTACCCACAATGACTGGAACAGTGGCTGAACATTTTTAGAAGCATATATAGATTACAGTCAACTCTCAAGTATGAAGTTTGTTTCACAAAAACCACTATAAGCATTTGTGAAACTTAATTCCTTTAAGGAAAAATAAGGTTAAGGGGCATAAGGTTGTGCATATGGGGAAGCGGAAGGTTTATGGGAACTCTTGTACTTTCTACTTAAGAAACTAAAACTGCTGTTTAAAAAGTCTATTTTAAAAATAAACAATAAACCTGTGAAAATCATAAATTTTTTTACATTTACTAAAATAAAACAATAGACATCTAAATAAAGGCAGCATCAATAATATTTTAATCTATCTTAAATTTATGATAAGTGCTACACTGTTAATGTCCATTCATCTGATTGCTGGAGACCTCTCCCTTTATAATTTCAAAAAAATGCTTACAAATGTGTTCCTTTTATTATGGACAATACACATACTAGGAGACTTCAGTTTTTCAATCTAGTGTTGTAGACAAGTGTTTAATGTGCTTCTGGTTGTATAACTCAGAAGTTGTGAGCTTCCACCTTACAGTTATTTACAGCTTCTGATTTCACTGATGTTCCAGGTAGGACATAGAAGCTTGAGATTCATTTACAGAGTAATTATGTACTTGTTTGGCACTAGAGCAGAAAACAAGACAGACATGATCCCTGCCCTCAGGTAGTTTCCTGAGAAATTAGAGCATTTGGTGAAACATTTTATTGTAGATGCACTAGCATCCTGCCCAGATTCCCTTTACAGACCATTGCATCCATCCCAAATTGCTGGAGTGTCAGCTACAAATAGCTCCCAACTGTTCTTTTCTCCTGAAATTTGCTCTCAACTAATAGAAGCTATCTCACTGGCAAATACCTGAAAGCTCACTTATATCCCTAACCCCACGGGTGACCTATAGCCAATGGCTATAAAAGGATATAAAAGTCAGACCCCTTTGCCTTAAAGTGGGATACCTTTGTGATGTGATTCATGCTCCAAAGCTCCCTGTGAGATCAGGCTGAGGATATACCTCCGATGAAATCACATCTTTCCTTAGCTTTTCCCCCTTCTTTCTCACTTCCTTACAGGCTGTTACTGAGAGCATTCCCTAGTAAATCATTTGCCCAAGATTCGCCATTTCATCTCTGCTTCTAGAGAACTCAATCAAAGACACTAATTTTACTTACTCAGCACAGGTGGCTTGGCGTTTCTTCCTTTTTTTAAAAATATATCGCCCGGCCAGGCGTGGCTCAGCGGTTGAGCGTCAACCTAGGATCCAGGCCATCAGGGTTCGATTCCCGGTCAGGGCACATGCCTGAGCTGCGGGCTCGATCAATGACTCTCTCATCATTGATGTTTCTCTCTCTCCCTCTCCTTTCCTCTCTCTGAAGTCAATAAAGATATATTTAAATATATATATATATATAATAATCTTTACTGATTTCATAGAAAAGGGAGAGGGAGAGAGAAATAGAAACATCAATGATGAGAGTCACTGATCAGCTGCCTTCTGCATGCCCCCTGCTGGGGATCAAGCCTGCAACCTGGGCATGTGCCCAACTAGGAATTGAACCGCAATCGCCTGGATCACAGGTCGATGCTCAACCACTGAGCAAGGCGGCTGGGCTGGCTTGCTGTTTCTTTTTTTTTTTGGCTTGCTGTTTCTTGATGCTCCTCCTCAATTTCCAGGTAGGGTTGCCAGATTTAGCAAATTTAAATATAGAATGCCCAGTTAAATTTGAATTTCTGGTAAACAATGAATAAATATGTCCCTTGCAATATTTGGGACATATTTATACTAAAAATTTATTTGTTGTTTATTTAAAATTCAAATTTATCTGGGAGTCTTATATTTTATCTGGCAATCCTAATCCCAATGTGTTTTTAAAAACTGTTTAATAGTCATAGCTTTTCTCTTCCATAGCTTTCCAGCAAGCACAGACCTCAACACCAACTCCCTGCATTTCAGCTCTTTCCCTCCTATTTAACTGAACTAGCTCGGAGTTCTAAGGCTCAAATGTACTTTCCTCATCTTCCTGTCATGTCTCCCAGAACTCCCCTGCAAAAACTGATACTATTTTCTGAAGCTCTAGTTTTCTCTTTAAATCCCAGTATCTTCTTTTTTCTAATTACCTTCAATGGGAGTGACTAGTGATTTCCAAACATTAGAATTCAAACACACACTTGTATTCTACAAAAGCACCCAGAATTAAATATTCATTACTATAATTTCACATAAAAGAAATTTGGAATTAGGAAGGAATAGCTGTATTCAACTATCACCAATAAGAGAATAAAATGAGAATAGCAGTGTTAAACATGGACAAGAAAATATGACACCACATCAAAAAGTAATCTTTAATGTTTGAATTAAAATAATTTAAATGCATACCAATGTTCTGTAGCACCTGTCAGTTAGAGGAGTAATGACAAGCCGAGGTGAGTTGCCAAGATATTCATAAGCATATTTTACATTGCAATTAATGATGCGAACTCGAGCGTTCTCATATTCCCAATAATATCGAAGCTGAGCAAGCCACTGAAAATCTGTATCATGTGAGACACCTAAAAAGAATAAAGACAAGACACATACGCTTGAAATAAAAATAATTTGAAGAATAGGTATGTTATCATCTTTTATAATTACAAATATTAAAACAATTCATGTATTCCAATTTGTAGAAAAGATAATATAAAATAAATTCTGTTGAGAGAGAAAAAAACATATGGTGTAAGTTTTTGTTTCTAGAAGTTATTGATATTTTATCTTTAATATTAAAGGAAAAAGTCACATACCCATATCAATCATGTCCATGACCACATCTCTAGCATGGACATCAATAGTAACCAAAGCCCCCAGAGTCGTCCTGGTCTGCTTGGACAGTTTTCCTCTTACCAGCTCTACAATATCATTTAGTTGAGTCTGAAGTTCCTTATGGTACTTCTTTAATCCCTACAAAATAAAAAAGCGATTAAACTAATGTTTTATAGTACCTAAAATATGTATTTTATATATTTACTCTTATACAAAACAATTCTGACTTCATATCTCATTATAGAAATGAATTACAGAATAGAGTGATTTTGTCTAAGCCTCATATAAAATATAATAACAAGTTTACACAAAATTATATAATTTTAATGCTACATGTAGAAATTGGGGGAAGATTAGCTTTGAGAAGAATAGATAAGCTAACCAAGAAACATAGCATGTAGAAAAGAATGTTAATTTGAAATCAAAGAATGCTTTACCTTTGTCCCACCACTTAAAACTTCCTGTGTCTCAGAAGTCCAGAACATTTGAGAAACACAAAGTACAACTTGGCCAGGCCACTCTCGAACCCAGTCCCTTCTTGCAGAGTCTGGATAAGCCTGAATAATTAGAAAGCATTTCTAACTTTAAAAGATTTCTAAAGAAAAAAAAGCTAAATGTCTAACAATAGAGAAGCACAATATTTGGTACATTGTAGGTTAGACTATCATATAATCATGAAAAATTTTAGATCACTATTTAAAATACCTGACAATTTTTTATAAATTATGATTGTATTTTTGAAATATTTATATAATTTTTATGTTCCTTTGCTGTGGGGAAGTGTCAAGTTTTCTAAATAGAATATATATTACTTCTATTATAGTAAAATATAAGGGCTTTATTGAACTGTAAAAAAATAAGTCAGTCTAATAGATTATGTATATTGATGCCAAGATTTAATTGAAAAGAAGACATTACAATTTAGTGGAAAACGGAACTAATAGTTAGAGCCCTTGTATTATTAATCCATTGCAATTCTAAAAATGTGTATGACCAGAGTATATAATTTGAATAATCATATACAGGGTGGGGCAAAACTAGATTTACAGTTGTTCATATGGAAAATAATACAATAAATAATGATACAAGTATAAACTGTGTTTTGCATACTTACAACTGTAAACCTACTTTTGCTTCACTCTATTTGTTCAATTATAAATGAACAATCTGTGCTTTTGACTTTAAAGTATACTTTCATGTCTTTCTAACATTTTTATGTATTTAAAGGGATTTGGGGGTTAAAAAATAACTTAATTCAAAAGTAAATGGTACAAGCAGATCCAAATTATAAACTGAAAAAAACTACAAAACAAAGTTTGAAGTTGATGTTAATAGAAACTGTAAATTTAATACAACATCATCTTTAATATAAGATAACACTATTTTCAACATGCTTTAGATATAAACATAAGGACATAAATATATTATTAAAATACCTTTTGATTAGCAATATTTAGAAATAAATACAAATGACAAACTAACCTAAGCTTCAAAGAAGGATGAGTTTCAAAGAATGGACGAGCCATTGCTAGGTACATAGAAGATACATTTCTATACTTATTAAGGAAATACTTGATGGAAAATGTTGATTCTTTCCTATGTGTTTTAGTTTTAGAATCATAAGTAGAACAAAGAGAGAAAAGTCAAGATTTATGTACAGGAACACTGAAGCCAAACAGAAAATCCACTGCAAGAAGGTAAGCTTCACAGGGCTCTAGGTAAAGGAGCTAGATATAAGGCTGCAATGCTTTTTTTTTTTTTAAAAAACTACACAACTGTTCCTTTGTGGTCCTCCAAAGCAGAGATATACTGAAGTTTATCATTCAAGATTAGGTTAACTGGATTAGCATACTCGAGGTACGTGCGGTGCCTAGGTGTTCTATTTCTTTCATATATACACCCTGCTTTAATGTTTGTTCAACTCACTTCAAATTTTTAATTAATTAAGTGTAAACAGCAGTAAGTGAACTAGATGATGCATTTAACACCCACATTTGAGGTTCTTTCTGATCCCAGGGCCTTTACATGGGATATCAAGATGCTCTTCTATTTGTTCTTTACCTGGTTAGTTCCTACTCATCCTTTGGGTCTCTTTCAATTTCACGTCTTCTAATTGCCTATCACTAGCACCACCACCCCCATTCTAAATTATATTCACATTATTATTATTATTCTTTTGTAGCACTTAATCACGTATTATCATAAATTCTTACTAATATTATCGTTATAAACAAATAAAGAGAAAATACAACAATAAATGGTTATAAATAGTAAGAACTTTAAGTGTTAATTTACTGGTACCCATTCAAAACCTCCTAAAAGAAAGCATTTAGAGAATATAAGGTATACATTAAATCCTAGGAAACGCACCAGCCTGGCTGCAGCGATCACATCATGAATACTCCTGAGCATTAACTCTTCCACTTGAATGAGCCACTTTTCCACAGCACCTCTCGCTGCAGATGTAGAAATAAGTGAAATCAGCTCCACGCGCTCACCTTCAGAGCTATACATGGCCTTAATGTCCAGATTGGGAAGGAACTCCAATTTAGCAATGCCCTCAAAGCATTTTTTCAAATGAGGCTGAACTCTAAGTGGATCTTTGGTCTCTGACAAAATCTCTAACATTTCATCATTAGATAAGAAGAAAAAACTAGAAAAAACATGCAAATACAAAAGCTTTAGTTATAATTTATCGCACATCAGGTAGTGCTTTCAATTATAGTACAATTGATTATCCATCATACCGAGGGAAGAAAATTCTTTTTTTTTCGAGATATGCATTAAGTCCTTTCATAATTTTCTCCAAAAGTTCATTGCAGTTCTGTAGTTTTTCCAATAAACCTGTTAAAGCAGTAGCAGCAAGAACCTAAAAGACATATTTGTTCAGTTCGTCACTTATATACCAGACACAATTATAATACCTAAACATTAATCTATATTATATGTCAAAATGTTAAAAATGTCAAAAGGTTTATGAAAATTGTCATTAAATTTTTTGGAATGGAAAATTATTGAAGTTTAATAAACCACAACTCTTCTAATCCAAAGATGCTAGTTACAAATGAGAAGTTATGAGTGTCATGCATATATTCATTTTTCCTATATTCTTTTGAGTGACGTGGGAAGTGTCTGTTAGGATAGTGTGTGATAATAATTTTTACATTTACAACTGTCAACTATAAACTTAACAATTTACATGTATGAGTTGGCAAACTGCATCCCATGGGCTAAATCCAGCCTACTACCACTTTTTCTTTTTTTCAGTTTTATGAAGTATAATTAACAAATAAGAATTGTATATATTTAGGGTGTACAGCTTGATCTTTTGATGTACATATACATTGTGCTGCCAGTTTTTGTATGGCCCACAAGTAAAGAATTATACACTTTTGTTTGTTTGTTTGTTTGTTTGTTTTGTTAATTGTCACCCAAGGATATTTTTCCCATTGATGTTTTTTAGAGAAAGTGGAAGGTAGGAGGGGAGAGGGAGAGGAGAGAGAGAGAGAGACATCAAAGTGAGAGAGACACATCAATTGGCTGTTTCCTGCATGCACCCCGACCAGGATGGGATCTAATCTGCAACCCAGGTACATGCCCTTGACTCGGGAATAAAACCTGCGAACCTTTGGTGCCCAGGCCAACGCTCTAACCACTGAACCACACAGGCCAGGGCTGTTTTTACACTTTTAAAAGGTTAAAAAAACTAAAATAATATTTCATGACACACAATAATGTCAGGGTTCAAGAACAGTTTTACTATAGCACAGGCACATCCATTCAATTATGAATTGTCCAGCTGCTTTCTCCCTACAATGACAGCAGAGTTGACTAGTCAAAAAAAAAGAAAAAAGAAAAAACTATGTCGCACAAAGCCTAAAATATTTACTATTGGCTCTTTGCAGAAAAAGAATGCTGACTTCTGATCTGAAATTATGTCTCACAAAGGATCTAAAATCAACATATAAGGCAAAATCCTTGCAACTCACAAATATCAGCATACTATTTACTCTAAGTCCAGCACAGCTACTTTTTCATCCAACATTGAAACAAATTATTTCTTAAGTTGAATACTAGATTTTAAAAAGTGGACATGTATCTATGGACTTTCATGTATATGAAAAATGCATACCATGTCTTTCAACATTAGACTCACACTCAAAAATGTACTATACTCACTAGGAGAGACATAGCAAGTGAGACCAACTAAGAGAACTGCAGATTCTTTTTTCCCTTCACACCCAAGCATACAGGCATTGAGTGGAAACCTGCACTACTCATCCTCTCTCTCTCCATTTATTTTATTTTATTTTACTATTTATTTTACAAGATGAGGGGAACAGTGAGTGTATATCATAGAAGTGAGTTAAATGTACATGTGAAGCAGCTCTATCCTCGGACAAGTGGTTAATATCCAAAATATATAAAAAACACAAGTAACTCAACACCAAATAATGCAATTAAAAATGGGCAGAGGATCTGAACACTTCTCCCAAGAAGACATACAAATGGTCAACAGATATCTGAAAAGATGCTCAGTTTCACTAGCTATTAGAGAAATGCAAATCAAAACTACAATGAGATGCCATCCCACACCTGTTAGAATGGCTGTTATCAATAAGACAGGTAATAACAAGTGCTGGAGAGGCTATGGAGAAAAAGGAGCCCTTCTTCACTGCTGGTGGGAATGCAGACTGGTACAGCCATTATGGAAAAGAGTATGGAGGCTCCCCAAAAAAGTAAGAATAGAGTTACTATATGACCCAGTAACCCCTCTTTCGGGTATCTATCTCAAAATTTTGAAAATATTTATTTGCAAAGGTATATGCAGCATTATTCACAGTGGCTAAGACATGGAAACAACCAAAGTGTCCTTCGACAGATGACTGGATAAAGAAGATTTGGTACATATATACAATGGAATACTACTCAGTCATAAGAAATACTGCCATTGTGACAACATGAATGAACCTTGAAAATATCATGCTAAGTGAAATAAGTAAGACAGAAAAAGTTAAGAGCCATGTGATTTCACTCATATGTGGGCTATAAAACTGAAAGCAAGAAATGAACAAACTAACAAAAACTCATAGACACGGACCACAGTATGGGTGGTTACTAGAGGGAAGGGAGGTTGGGGGGAATAAAGGGCAAAGGGGGTCAAATATATGCTGACGTCAGGAAAATGATTTGACTGTGGGTGGTGGGCACACAACACAATATACAGACAATGTATTATAGAAATGTACACTTGAAATCTATATAATCTTATTAATCAATGTCATCCCAATACATTTGATTTAAAAGAATTACAAGTAGTATATCTTAAGAATTGAAAAGTAAAATTATTTTAATGCTTTCTTACATTTTTCTGAACTTTATAGTTTGTATATAATGAGCAGGTTCCATTTTTTAATCAGAAAAAAGCCAAATGTGTTTTTTAATAGCCCAAAATAAAGGTTTCCCTTTATTTGCAAGAGAGAAAACAAATACTACACCTTTGGATCTTTTGCACAAAACTTCATGATATCCCTCCAATGTCTGTCTACTGTCTGAAACTGACGTCCTTCTTCTGGCATCTGTTGCATAATATCCTCAGAACAAAAAATAGGCTCCAAATATAACCATTGAGCTTGTACTTTTAACCACTCATCAATTGTTTCTTGTATTCGAATCAAACGGTCCTCCCAGGCCTTAATGAAAAGCATAGTGTACTAAATTCCAGTTATTAAAGAAAAACCATAAATTATAGCAATAAATGTGTATTTAAATTTTACTGTTATTTTTAAATCAATGCACAACAGTTCAAGGTCACTTATGGGTGTCTCACATGAGTTTAGAAAAACTCTAAGAGGTCTAAAGTTTTCCCAAATCATTGGAACTCACAATTGGAAATGACTGTAGTTATTTAGACCAATTTCCTAATCCCTAGATAAACTATCTCAAGTCAATAAAGCATCCAGGAATATATCGTGATCTACACCAGTGGTTATCAACCTAGGGGCTAGTTTGTCACCCATCCCAAGGGACGTTTGACAATGTCTGGAGACATTTTCATTTGTCACAATTGATGGGATGAGGGTGCTGCTAATATCTTGGTAGAAACCAGGAATGCTGCTAAACTTCCTACAGTGTACAGGACAACACTCATTAACAAAGAATTATTTAGCCCAAAATGTCTTTAGGGCCAGGTTGTAAAACCCTGCTCCACATCAACACAATTTGAAAAAACAAAAACAAAACAAAACAAAAGTCTCCTTACTCTCATAGTTCTCCTAGACTGGATAAGATATTTCATTTGTTGAAGTCATGTATATAATCTCTCTTTGGTTCTTAAATATGTGGCCTAAGGTCCAATATGTCAAGAGATTAGATCTCATATTTTATTGTTTTTAAAGCTCTAAAAGAGTTTTTAAATTTGTCTTGTAAATCCTCCCTTGTTAGACAAGAAACTTCTGCAAAAGACATATCTTATCAGGAAAGTCTAGGTCCGCCTGATTCATGAGAAAATGTACAGCATTATGTCCCTTTGGAAGAACACAATTCTTTGTCATCTCTAAATATCGAGAGCCAAGGTCTTTCATAAAAATACTATTTATGCTTAAATTAAAACCAATCTACCTTAGTTTGAATTCCAGTTCTGTTATTTATTAGTTGGGCAAACTTGGGTAAATTACCTATCTTCCTATGATTTCCTTATCTATAAATACAGATATAAAAGTGCTTGCCTTGAAAGTCTGTTAGGGAAATTAAATGGGCTGGTAAATGTAAAGTGCACAGAGCAGTATCTGGCACATAGTTAAAAATCAATAAATACAAGGGGGAAAATCCATTTGTTGTTTGTCTTTTCCCTGTTATATATAGACCCAGTAAGAATTTTGATACTACCTATGATAACTAGGTATTAGTTATTATAATTTGTTTGCTTTCTGTGTTTACCCTCATCAACTATAAGGATATCATATAATCTTATAGTCTCAAATATCACTTGTTTTTTTTTTCTCAAGTGGAAAATAATTCATCAATTATTCTAGAAGACCCTCAAGCTAGTTGTTCAAAAATATAATTAAAGCATGGTATATGGAACTTCACTACAAGTTACAAAAACATAGCATGGAACAGGGTCTAGGCTGTTTAAAGTTAGAATTAATAATACTAACTCTTTTCCAAGTCTATTGCTGTCATTGGAAAAGTTTTTAAAAAAAGACATAATTTGTTATTTTCAAAGTCATAAGAGTTAACGTCTCAGGTCTGTTCTATATAGTTCCACATAAATTTTTAAATACCTGTTCTTGTATTTCTCCAGAGTTATCCAATAAACTGACTTATTTCCACAAGAGCATATATGTAATAAGATTGCAATTTTTACAACGACCAGGAGCTATCCTGTTTAACATACCTTGATCTCTTTTTCAAACGGTTTAATGAAAGGCGAGCCTCTCATTGTCTGAGTTTTTATAATTTGATCGTCAAGGATGGTCTGAATCTCATCTACTGAAGAAAGAATACAGACCCCAGTTTCACGGTATAGGCTTATATGAAAAGCAATATCATCCCAAGTTCCTATCATTGTATGCATGGCCTTCTCTAATGAAAATTCCTAAAATGAAGGAAAGAAGAATGGGAGTGTGAAAAAAGAATCTTGTTTACTACATTGACTTTACCTAGTAAATTCAGTAAGCATATGTCTTAAAATAATCTGTGACTACACTGTAATTAAGTTAGCAAAGTTTTTAAACAATTTAAAAGTTCCTAAGGAGAATGATAATGTAGTCTGTGGGGGGTTTGTTTTTTAATCCTCACTCAAGGATATTTTTCCCACTGCTTTTGAGAGAGTGGGGAAGAGAGAGAGAGACAGAGGGAAAGAGAGAAACATCAGCGTGAGAGAGACACATCGATTGGTTGCCTCCCACACGCACCCAGACCAGGGCCGGGGGTTAAGCCTGCAACCAAGGTATGTGTCCTTGTCTGGAATGAAACCCAGGACCCTTCAGTCCGAGGGCCGGCACTCTAACCACTGAGCCAAACCAGCCAGGGCTATAATGTAGTTTAAAAAAATTCACTTCTTATAAAGACTACTGTTATCAGTACTGAAATAGACAACAGAATAAAATACCTCCTGGACTTTCCCTAAGTAGTCTTTCTCTGGTCTATAATCTGAAGATGTTTTCTGTGTATTTCAAGGGCCGTAGAAGACTATACTTATCCTGCTAGAACACACAACACACCACATGCCACACACAGATCCACCCAATATTCTTAATGGAAAGATTATATATCAAGACTAGCTTATCATCTATGCATATCAGAATGTAGTAGAATTAAGAGGAGGTCAAAGGAGACTTTTCTAGTCTGGATTCCGGACAAAAAAGTAGGATAGAAGCACGTACTTTGGGTGGGGCGGGGATGTCTTCTGTCACTTTCCCCCATCTACTCCCACTGCTATCCAGTACTATACAGTTAACCACAACAAAAGTACAATTATTTTATTAACAAACTCATTAAATAAAGTATTTCATTCAGTCTTCATATTTACCTTGCTTGCACCTGCACTTATCACTTCAAATTGTTCCAAGTATGGTGTAAGGCTTAATTTTAAAACTTTTCTAAGTGTAGTTCCAGAGTCTGGAGTCAGGTCATAGCCTACAATTTCTGACATCTGCTTCCAGTGACGTGCTCTCATTCCTGGATTGCACAGAATGGAGACAGTAGGGATATTTTCCTAATGGTAAGAATATAAACAATAATGAGTCACTCATTTGACTTCCATATGCATACACTTAAAATTTTTTAACATATTTAATGAGTATAATCAAAATCCCAGTTAGATTTGGAGGGGGGAAATAAACTAACAAAATTATTCTAAAGTTCATCTGCACAAATGAACATGTAGAAATAGCCAGGAAAATTATAACTGTGAAAAAGAAGAGGGGTAAATGTTCTATACGATATTGAAGTGTATGATAAAACGATGGTAATTAAAATTGTTGCATTATTATAGAAATACAAAGTTGTTATACATGTTATATGTAGTAATATATAGTATAAGATAACATATTATAAGCACACACATACACATAACATGAATGGAGAAAAAGCCTGCACAAAAATGCCAAAATGTAACTTTTTGTTTGGAAATGAAAATTAGATATTCAACAAAAACTAAGTTTATCATTCTTGATACTGACATTAGAACATTTTTTTAATTAGTCTGTCTCTATTTTGCTTGTTAGTTCATTTTGTTCATTAAATTTCCCATGAGTGAAATCACATGGCACTTGTCTTTCTCTGACTGGCTTATTTCACTTAGCATAATAATGTTCTCCAGGTCCATCTATGCTACTGAAAAAGGTAAAATTTTCTTCTTTTTTATGGCTGAGTAGTATTCCACTATGTAAATAAACCATAAATGTTTTATCCACTCATCTATGGATGGACACTTGGGCTGCTTCCAAATCTTGGCTATTGTAAATAATGCTGAAATGAACATAGGGGTGCATATATTCTTTTGAATTAGTGTTTTGGGTTTCTTCAGATAATTTCCAAGAAGTGAAATCACTGGGTCATAAGGTAACTCCATTTTTAATTCTTTGAGGTAGCTCCACACTGCTTTCCATAGTGGCTGCACCAGTCTGCATTCCCTTAAACAGCGCATGAGAGTTCCCTTTTCTCTACATCCTATCCAACACTGTTGTTTGTTGATGGCAGCCATTCTGACAGGTGTGAGGTGATATCTCATTGCGGCTTTAATTTGTATTTCTCTGATGATTAATGAAATTGAGCATCTTTTCATGTCTCTTGGCCATCTGTATGTTCTCTTTGGAGAAGTGTCTATTCAGGTCCTTTGCCCATTTTTTAACTGGACTGTTTGGTTTTTTGGTATTGAGTTTTATAAGTTCTTTATAAATTTTAGATATTAAGATGTATCTGTGAATATGTTCTCCCATTCAGAGGGTTGTCTTTTCATCTTGGTGATGGTTTCCTTTGCTGTGCAAAAACTTTTTAGTTTGATGTAGTCCTATTTGTTTATTTTTTCTTTTGTTTTCCTTGCCCAAGGAGATATATCAGGAAAAAAAATTTCTATGAGAAATGTCTGAGATTTTACTGCCTATGTTTTCTTTGAGGACTTTTATGGTTTCCAATCTAGAACGTTTTCTTTAAAATCAGGAATAAGATAAGCATATCCAACATGACTGCTTCTAATCAACATTGCATTGAGTATCTTAGCCAGTGAAAAAATTAATATAAGTAAATAAAAGATACAGGGAATAGAAATTGAGAAGAAATTGACATTATTCACAGATTGTTGTCTATGTATAGCGGCTGGATGTTAAAATAATATAAAAATTAAATAGAGCTTTTATATACCAGCTTCAGATAGAAAACATAATTAACAAAAAGATCAATTTATAAATGCAACAACAAAATAAAATGCCTACAGATAAATTAAATGAAAGTTGTACAAAGCTTTTTGTAGAAACTATACAACTTTATTAAAAGATCTTAAAGAAAAACTAAATAAATAGAGATAAACACCACACACTGATGGATTCATTATTATATAAGTGACAGTTATTATCAAGCACATATTGTAAAAATTCCATAAATAACAATAAAAACAATAGAAAGAAACAACAATCAAATTGACAGAAAAAAAGATTCAGAAGGCATAAATAGGCATTTCACAGGAGAAATATGAAATGCAAGTAGAAAGTAAGTACTATGAAGGAAGAGATTTTTATTCACATGACTATAAGTAGGAAAATCAATAAATTAGGTAAGCAATAATATCTAGCAGTGAAAATGAAGGAACTACACTTACACTCAAGAATGCAGATGAGTCTTAGAAACATAATGTTGAGTGAAAAAAAACAAAAAAATCAAGTCACAGAAGACTACATACACATGATATATTTTTTATGAATTGTTATATACAAATTGATATAACAAAAAAAGCAAGAGAATTACAAAAACAGAATTTATAATACACTTATCCATAGCCTGTTTCTGCTACCATGTTTTGTTCTCCCTGAGGGTCAAAAGTCAATTTGTGTGACCTGGATGATAAAAATATTGAGCTAGAAGACTCTAGCTAATGTCAATATCCAAGCCAATTAAGCAAAATATAAATAAATAAAAGGCATTTAGATTAGAAAGGAAGAAGTAAAACTATTTCTATTTGAAGATGATATGATCTTGTATGCAGAAAATACTAAGGAATTCATTTAAAAACTGTGAGAACTAATAAATGAGTTCAGCAAGGTTGCAGGATACAATATCAATTTACAAAATTCAATTGTATTTCTATAAACTAGAAACAAACAATCCAAAATTGAAAGTAATGGAAAAAAGTCCCATGTACAATAGTATCAGGAAGTATAAAAGAAGTACAAGACTTGTACACTGATAATTAAAAATAATTGTTAGAAAAAATTAAAGAAAACCTAAATAAATAGAAAGACACTCTGTGCTCATATATTGGAAGAATTAATAGTGTTAAGATGGCAATAGTTCCAACATCAACCTATAGAGTAGATGCAATCCCTATCAAAATCCCAGCTTCCTTTTTTTACATTTTTAATCCTCACCCAAGAATATGGTGGGTGTTTTTTATTATTGACTTTAGAGACAGGAAGAGAGAGAGAGAAGCATTGATGTGAGAAACATATATCAGTTGCCTCCCGTACATGCTCTAACCAGGGATCGAACCTGCAACCTAGGTAAGTGCCCTGACCAGGAATTGAACCAGCAACTTTTTGGTTTACAGGATGATGCTCCAACCAACTGAGCCACCTGGCCAGGGCACCAGCTTTCTTTTATGAAGGTTTAAAATGTATTTTAACAAATTGATTCTGCATTACTGCTCCATTTCTCAGGAAAACTCCAAAGATCTCAGAGACAAATAAAATATGGTACACCAGTAAAAAAAAAAAATGCACAGCATAACTACCTAATATAGCTACAACTAAGAACTACTGTCAGATCTTCAGCATACTGCAACCCTGTTCCCAAGACTGAACTAGATCTATCAACCATTAAACTCCTAGAAGAAAACATAGGCAGTAAACATTTGACATCAGTTTTAGCAATATTTTTTTGGATATATCTTCTTGGACAAGGGTAATAAAAGCAAAAATAAACAAGTGGGACAACATCAAACTAAAGAGCTTTTGCACAGCAAAGAAAACCATCAGCAAAGCAAAAAGACAACCTACTGAATGGGAGAAGATATTTACCAATCACATATCTAATATGGGGTTAATATCCAAAATATATAAAGAACTCATAAACTCAACATAAAAACAAATAAATAAACAATCTGATTTTTACAATGGACAGAGGACCTGAAAAGACATTTCCCCAAAGAAGACATACAGGCGTCCAACAGACATATGAAAAGATGTTCAACATCACTACTCATCAGGGAAATACAAATCAAAATCACAATGAGATATCACCTCATACCTTTTGAAATGGCTATCATAAAAAAGTTAACAAATAACAAGTACTGGCAAGAATGTGGACAAGTGGGAACCCTCATACACTGTTAGTAGGATTGTAAATTGGTGCAGTCACTATGGAAAACCGTATGGAGGTTCCTCAAAAAATTAGAAATAGAACTACTATATGTCCTTGCAATTCCACTCTGGGCATTTAGCTAAAGAAAACAAAAACATTCATTCAAAAAGATATAGGCACCCCCTGTGTTCACTGAAGCTTTATTTACAATAGCCACGATATGGAAGCAACCTAGGTGTAGATTGATAGACGAATAGGTAAAGAAGAGGTGAGATGCAATGGAGTATGATTCAGCAATAAAAAAGTAGGAAATCTTGGCATTTGTAACAACGTGGATGTGAACCTAGAGGGTATTACGCTAAGTAAAAAATAAGTCAGACACAGAAAGACAAATACCATATGATTTCACATATGTGTAATCAAAAAAACAAATGAACAAACAAAACAAAACAAGAACAGGCACAGATACAGAAAACAGACTGATGATGCCAGAGAGGATGTGGGTGGAGATGGGTGAAAAAGTGAAGGATAATAAGAGGTACAAACTTCCAGTTGTAAGACATAATAAGTCACAGGAATGTAATATACAGCACAGGTAATATAGTCAATAATATCATAATATCTTTGTGTACTGGCAGATGGTTAATAGACTTATTGTGATGATCACATTATAAGGTATATAAATATAGAATCACTATGTTATACATCTGAAACTAATTTAATATTATATGTTAACTATAATTTAACTTTTTAAACTTGGGGGAGAAAGGCAAAAAAGAAAGGTATGTGGCGTGTTCTTTCAGTGTCTTATGAGGTACAGGGTCACCTAAGGAAAATTTAACTGTTTAAAGACTGTATTTTGTTCAACTCACTGTTTACTACTTAAAGCCCCAGATTTTGTAAAATTACATGTTAACTTTTGTTCATTGTAGATGCAAGTAATTTCTGCCTAATCAAAAAGATAACTTCAAATGGTATAATGGCATATTGTTATGGTATATTATCCCGTATGACATCAACCAATCAATACTACCAATCTTTTTCTAACATTCCTTTATTAAATTTCCTGTAAATACTCAGCTCCTCAACTGCTCTTTGAACCAGACTTACCATTTTACTGGCCCTCTCACTAATTAATAAGTAGAATAAAATATTTGACACATTTATTTTTATCTTTGTATGACAGTCATGTTTTTGCAAATAATAATTTAATAAAATATTTTTTTAATTGGAGGACCATAGAATATCCAACTTTTAATTTATATTATTAAGGACTGGTTTTAATCTTCCAGTTATTATCACCATCTGTTTCTGCCATCATATTTCCCAGGATTCATCAGAACATGATATGACAGTCACTCAGTAAGTATTTAAATAAATAAATTTTAAACACCTATAAAGTAGAAAGGACATACTTTCAAAGTGAATAAATTTAACTTCACTAAAAATTCATTATTTCATTATTTTCTCACCCATGGAAGAAGCCGAGAGTAGTATTACTGCCAACCTGTGTGGAGAGCACCTCCTTAGGAGGCTGGAGAGGAAACAAAAGACTAACTCCATTCAACTGCTCAACAAGTAGGTAAAAGCTCTATACACAATGAGAAAAGGCCTCCAAGACAAATTAATCAGAACAAAGGGGGGAATAATACCTATAGTGTTTATGTAAAAAGATAAAAGGATAAAAAAATATATATTCACATTGTTATATGTGTAACAAAACTGTGGAAGTATATACACAAGAAAGTAATAACATTGATAACCTGAGTTACATGGGTGAAAAACTTTGGAAGGAGAGGTTTAAGATATATTTTTTTATATTTTTTTAAACCATACAAATACATTAAATATTGAAAATAATTTTAAATAGTTACTTTAAAAAAATTTCATACAGCTCATGGAATCTTAGAGTGTTAGACACAGACAGAAACAATGCTCCAAATCCCATCACAGAGTTGGCACTTGACCATATTGACTATAGAAACTTGGCACTACATTAGCACACTGTCACTACTGCCTTGGGAAGTTGGATGCAATATTGACTGTCACAAAACTGTTATCATCCTATCTTTATAAATGAGGTGACTGAGGTACAAGAGGCTATGTATGCCACTACCAAGCACAGAACTGGAATATGCACCTAGGTAGTGTGACTCCAAAACTTTCCTAACTGCTACCCTATGCTGCTGCCCTTAGTGTAGGTTAGCTGGTCAGTCCTATTAATTTTTTTTTACCTTCTGTATATCATTGTAACTAGTCATTATAGTCTTTTATCTTTGTCAAGCATTGTTCTATGGAGGAATTGATTCTGATGAATTCATCAGGAAAGAATGAAGCATGGACTCAGGAACAGATCAAGTTTTCTGGATTCACCTTTGGTTTTGCTTCCACATCTTTCTATTTCTCTTTATTAACACTCGATGATGTGAAGAGCTCTACCAGGGCTTTCTAAAATGTCATTAAATGTGTTCATACCTTAAAAACTTTTATGTTCTCCATTACTGTAGAGCACATAGTAATAGTAGGATTCTCTTTTGGTTCTTCTTCAACTTTCTCTTCTCCCACAGATCGTCTTTTTGCTGACTTTCTTTTTTCTTGTAATTCCTTCTTTTGCTTCATTTGGAAAAACTTCAGTGTCTTAAAAATCTCTCGGGAAAATTCATCTACGTCGGCTTCCATGCTTTCCCCATTAAGGTCCAAAAACCCTCCATCCATCCACCTGAATTAAAAGAAAATAATAGTATTAAACTCAGAGACTTTTGGAGTTTGAAGAGACCTTAGGGATTCTTTAGGCTAGACCTCTCATTTTACAAGAGAAACAAGTAAGCGCAAGAGTGGTTAACAGTGTTTCTTAGTCACACAGGCGGAGCTGATGGTAGACAGACAGGATCAAAACCATCATTTCAGCTATGCTGCACAGCTAAAATATGCATCAGACTGTAAATGGATAACAGTATCCAAATAAAATGTAGATTGTTGGTGTCAATTAATTGCATTAAAAAATGAATCACCTCTGGAAAACCTAATTGATACCTTAGATATTACATGTATTTGTAAGTTTAGGTGATACCTTAGCAACATTTGATGCTTCTCCTTTATGATACTTGGTTCTCTTTCAAATTAGCGGGTAAGCCCTACTCTAAACACTTGGCCAACAACACCAAAAAAATCATTTTATGAATCCTTTTACATCATTTGCTTAATTTTTATTACATTACCAGAAATTACCGTTTTTCTGTTCGCTGCCACTTCAAAACTAAATTAAAAAACTTCTGATAGGGTTCAATGTTAACTTTCAATCTATCGAGTTCAGGATATTTTGTCAATTCCCATTTGAAAAGTTCCTCTTCTTTATTAATAAACTGAACTGCTTCTTCAGATTCCTGAATACGTTTTTGTAGTTGTCTTACATCAGCCACATACTGAAAGCAAATAATTTTTTATCTCAAGAAATATCCAAGTAATGTTATAAAAATACAATCATAGGTTATGTCCTTGCATTTATATAGAAACTTTAAATATCAACTTCACAACATTACTATGATAGAGAGTGAAAGGTATGGTTATATCTTAGAAAACTAAGCCACAAAAAAGATCACATAATTAGTACCAGTTCTAGGCCTAAGAGTCAGGCCCCTGCTTGCCATAGCAAGCACATATTTTTCTGTATTTTTAAACTTACATAAACATGTCCTGTATTAATCTATGAGCCAGCCATAGCTACTGTCTTACATATTTATCAGACCTGTTGCATGCGATCCAGTTCTGCATATTCTGCAAACTCCTCCATGCGCCGTGATTCCTTTTCTATTTCCAAAATCAGTTTCTCTCTCTTGGCTATTAGTTCATTTTCATTTTTACGTTTAGCAACCTCAATGAGCTTTTTAAAAGACAATTAAATCATGTTAATTATTTTGTTACAAAGGAGTTATCAAATCAGAAATCTTAATGTTTTGTATAGTAATAACTATTAGAGAAGTAAAAATGAATGTGAAAATAAAACACTGACTGATATTAAAATGTAAAGAATAATAAATCACACAGAAAAATTTTCCTAGATTTCCAAAGTGACTGTAACAATTTTTATTTATTAATCAGATACTTTAACTATTTTACCAATTCTGGGATAATAACTAAAAAGCTACCATTTTTACCTACATTAATACAAGTATTATTACTCTCATTTCAGAGTTGAAGAAATTTAGGCTTATACAGGCTAAGAGGCATGTCCAATGTCATAAAACCATAAAAGTCAAAATCCAGATTAGAACTTTAGTTTATCTGACTTTTCACAATTATAACACCATCTCACTTCCCAATTCAGAAAAGTTACATTAGAACTTTTTCAAAATATAAACTATATTCAGAATCCTGATTCTGCTACTTCTTATCTCTGTGACATTGCACAAGTTATTTAACTTCTCTGAGACTTCTTTTTCCCAGCTATGAAATTTTTGTGAGTATTAAATGATTTAATAAACGGAAAACACTTAGTGCAGTACTTACTATTATTATCAAGTTATATAATAGTTCTGACTTCTTTAACATTAGTCTTACTTCTTACTAGACCCTGTGAGTTAAGCCTAACAGCCTGTCCTAAGCCTGCAGGGCCATAAATGTTGCTAGCCCCAAACTCATACTGACACATGAAGTTACTTTTTAAAGGTAGACAGCAAGTATGTATGAAAATTAAATAAACACTGTGCTTACAATGTCAGAATATATTTACCTCATCATTTTCATCAAAGATGGGATTAATTTTCCAAGGCCATAACAGGACAGCTGAATTCAAAGCTAAATCTTCTTGAGGGAATAGAAAAACATCTAAAAAGTAATCCATTCGGCGTTTGGATTCCTACAAAAAAAACCCTCAATAAATAATACACCATATAGAAAATTTAAGACAATATGAAAAAGAGAACCAACAACAAAATTTAATACTCTTTCAAATTTCAGTTGGACTCAGATTAATAGATATTTCATATAACCCAAATCTGATGGGTATTTCAGTAGCAGCAGGATTTTTTATTTGGCTTCATAACACGTAATTGCAGACTGCTATACAAAAAATAAAGCTGTTAAAAAGTTTTTACTTGCAGATGATTTAACATAAAGGTACTCTTGTTCCTCCTTATACATGACTGTGACCAAATATGCAGCAAAGCTTTACTGTTGATTTTAAAGAATTTTATATTTTTTATTCTTATGTATTTGATTTTTGAATCTTTGGTGACAAAGATTTTAGCATCTTTTATTTTGTTATGCAAAATAAGTAACATTACCACCTTTTTTTACCTACCATTAATATACAGCAATTGTCCAGAAAGAGTTTTGGGATGAATGGCAAAGGAAAAAAAACAAACTTTAAAACCAATAGATTTACCGGAGTAGGGAAGTTGAATATCTTTACCCCCTATAGCTTTCATTGATCCATATGTGGTGCTGTAATTTTTAAGACTTGAAATACAGATTCAAAGGTGAATTGAAGGTTTTTGGTTTAAGATATATATAATGTATATGTATATAACATATATAGTGTGCAAAATGCATAATATATGTATCATATTCCATGTAGAGATATAACCTAATAAAGTTAATCTTGTAACTGATTATATTAATAAAAGAGAAAAAAACATATGATTGTCTCAATAAATGCAAAATTGATAAAATTATCCAATCATAATCATTTAAAAAATACATAATAAAAGAAAAGTTACTAATCTGATAAAAGTACCTCTAAAAAACCTACAGCAAATATCATACTTAATAGTGAATCCTGGAAAACTTTCCCTTTGAAGTTGGGATCAAGATGACTGCTATTCAACATTGTGGCAGAGGTCCTAACCAGTCTATTGGAGCAAAGAACATTAAATTTTGGAAATGTGTAATTGTCTGATGAGGAAAAAACCAAACTCTCATTATTTATAAGTTACATAATGGTAAATGAAGATATTTCAAAAGAATCTTCAGATAAACTTTTAAATTAAGGTGAGAAATAAATAATCTTTTAACTTTAAAATTTCTATATAAAGAAAACATTTAATTAATAAAAAGTTTAGCCCTAGCCAGTTTGGCTCAGTGGTTAGAGTGTCGGCTCATGGGCTGAAGGGTCCCGGGTTCGATTCTGGCCAAGGGCACATACCTCGGTTGCAGGCTCGATCCCCAGCCCCAATCAGGGTGTGTGTGGGAGGCAATCAGTTGATGTGTCTCTCTCACACTGATGTTTCACTCTCTTTCTCTCTCTCTCCCCTTCTACTCCCTCTAAAAAGCAATGGAAAAAATATCCTCTGGTAAGGATAACAAAACAAAACAAAATTACATGATCATATCAATAGATGAAGGAAAAGCATTTGATAAAATCCAGCACCCATTTCTGATAAAAACTCTCAGTAAAGTGGGAATAGAGGAATCATACCTCAACATAATAAAGGGCATATATGAAAAACCTACAGCCAATATCATACTCAATGGGCAAAAACTAAAAGCATTTCCCTTAAGATCAGGAATAAGACAGGGATGTCTGCTTTCACAATTCTTATTTAACATAGCCTTGGAAGTCTTAGTCATAGCGATCAGACAAGAAGACGAAATAAAAGGCATCCAAATAGGAAAGGAGGAAGTAAAACTGTCATTATTTGCAGATGACATGATATTGTACTTAGAAAACACTAAAGACTCCATCCAAAGCTCAAGATCTAATAAATGAATTTAGCAAAGTAGCAGGATAGAAAATTAATTCCAGAAATCAGTGGCATTTTTATACACCAATAATGAACTCTCAGAAAGAGAAACTAAGAAAACAATCCCATTTACCATTGTAACAACAAAAAAATGAAGTACCTAGGAATAAACTTAACCAAGGAGGTAAAAGACCTGAACTCAGAAAACTATAGGACATTGAAGAAATAAATAGAGGAAGATACAAACAAGTGGAAGCACACACCGTGTTCATGGACTGGAAGAATTAACCTCACTAAAATGTCCATACTATCAAAGCAATCTATAGATTCAACACAATTCCTATTAAAATACCAATGGTGCCCTGGCAGGTGTGGTTCAGCTGGTTGGGCATCGTCCCATGCACTGAAAGATTGCTGGTTCGATTCCCAGTCAGAGCACATGCTCAGGTTGTGGGCTCAGTCCCCAGTAGGGGCTGTGCAGGAGGCATCCTATCAATGTTTCCCTCTCACATCAATGTTTCTCTCTCCCTCTCCCTTCTTCTCTCTCTAAAAATAAATTTTAAAATCTTTAAAAAATAAAATACCAATGGCATATTTTACAGATCTAGAACAAATATTTCAAAAATTTATTTGGAATCAAAAAAGATCCCTAGTAGCCTCAGCAATCTTGAGAAAGAAGGACAAAGTTGGAAGTATCACAATACCAGATATCAAAGTATACTACAAGGCCACTGTCATCAAAACAGCCTGATGCTGGCACAGGAACAGGCATATGGATCAATGGAACAGAAGAGAGAGCCCAGAAATCCACTCATGTCTTTATGGTCAATTAATATTTGACAAAGGAGGCAGAAGCATAAAGTGGAGTAAAAACAGTCTCTTCAATAAATGGTGTTGGAAAAATTGGACAGGTACATGCAAAAAAAAATGAAACTAGAGCACCAACTTACACCATAAGTGTAAGTGAATAAAATGAATAAAAGGCTTAAATGTAAGTTGGGAAACCATAAAAATCCTAGAAGAAGACATAAGCAGTAAAATCTCAGACATCTCACATAGCAATATTTTTGCTGCTATAACTCCTAGGACAAGAGAAACAAAGAAAAAAATAAACAAATGGGGCTACATCAAAATAAAAAGCTTTTGCACAGTAAAAGAAACCATCAACAAAATGAGAAGAGAGGCCTGGTTTGTGTGGCTCAGTTGGAGCACTGTCTTGGCATCGAAGGGTGGAAGGGTCGATTCTCAGTCAGGGTACGCACCCAAGGTTGCAGGTTTGGTCCTGGGTCAGGGTGCATGTAGGAGGCACATAGGCAACTGATTGATGTTTCTTTTCACATTGATGTTTCACTCACTCTCTTTCTCTCTCTAAAATCAATGGAACATTTATCAGAAAGGATATATGCACCCCAATGTTCATAGCAGCACAGTTTACAATAGCTAAGATCTGGAAACAGCCCAAGTGCCCATCAGTAAATGAGTGGATTAAAAAGCTGTGGGACATTCACACTGTGGAATACTACGTAGCTGTAAGGAAGAAGAATCTCGTACCCTTTGGGACAGTATGGATGGTCCTGGAGAATATTATGCTAAGTGAAATAAGCCAGGCAGAGAAAGAAAAATATCACATGATCTCGCTTATATGTGGAATCTAAAGAACTTAATAAACTGACGAGCAGAATAGATTCAATGACATGGAAGCATAGTTGAGACTGACGAAATGTCAGAGGGAAGGGGAGAGGGAGTGGAGGGGGAGAGAGTAACCAAAGAATTTATATGCATATAAGCACAACCCAAGGACACGGACAATGGTGGGAAGGGGGAAGGAACGGGGGGGGGGGGGAAGGGTTATTGGGGAGAAAAAGGGACATCTGTAATACTTTAAACAAAAATAAAAATTATAAAAAATAAATAAATAAATAAAATCAATGGAAACATATCCTTGGATGAGGATTTAAAAATAATAATAAAAAAATAAAATAAAAATGAAAAGGAAACTCACTATATGGAGGAATATATTCACCAATGATACATCTGCTTAAGGGGTTAATTTCCAAAATATATAAAGAACTTTTATACAATTCAACACCAGGAAGACAAACAATCAAATTAAAAAATGGGCAAAGAACATGAATAGACACTTCCCCAAAGAGGACATACAGATGGCCAAGAGATATATGAAAAAATGCTCAATGTCACTAATCATCAGAGAGATGCAAATTAAAACTACAATGAGGTATCACCTCACACCTGTCAGAATGGCTCCATCAACAAATCAACAAACAACAAGTGCTGGCGAGGGTGTGGAGAAAAGGGAACCCTAGTACACTGCTGGGGGGGATGCAGACTGGTGCAGCCACTATGGAAAGCAGCATGGAGTTTCCTTAAAAAATTAAAAATGGAACTGCCTTTTAACCCAGTGATCACACTTCTGGGAATATATCCTAAGAATCCCAAAATACCAATCAGAAAGAATATATGCACTTCTATTCACAGCAACATTATCTACAATAGCCAAGATGTGGAAATAGCCCAAGTGCCCATTAGTAGATGAGTAGGTAAAAAAGCTGTGGTACATTTACACAGTGAAATACTATGAGGCTGTAAAAAAGAAGGATCTCTTACCCTTTGCGACAGCATGGGTGGACCTGGAGATTATTATGCTAAGGGCAATAAGCCTGTCAGAGAAGGACAAATACCGTATGATCTCACTTATATGTGGAATCTAATGAACAAAATAAACTGATAAACAAAATAGGACTGGAGGCGAAGATACGTGGAACAGACAGATCTCAGAGCGGAGGCTGGATGGATGGCGGACTGGAAGAGATTAGCCAAAGAACATGTACGTATATATGCATAGTCCATGGACACAGCAACAATGTGGTGAATGCCGGGGTGAGGGAGGGCAAAGGAGGAGTTGAAATGGGGGCCATCTGTAATAGTGTCAACAATAAAAAATAAAATAAAATCTAAAAATAGTTAATATATAATTGCTCATGCATATGGAAAAATAATTAAATCTGACCTCACAATAATAAAATTCCAGGAGGACTAAAGCCTAGCTGAAGGGCAAAACTAAACAGCTTCTCAAAAAATATACAAGAAAAAAACAAGCTTGATAACTCTGTGTAGGAAAGGGTTCTTAAATAAGACACAGAAAGCACTAGCTATAAAAGATTGCTCTTGCTCTATTTGACTATATTAAAATTAAGAACTTCTATTCATCAAAAACACCATTAAAGTTAAATTACAGAGTGAAGAAAGGATATTTATCAATAATATATTCAAAACTACTACACTGATTTATATACTTAAAATGATTAAGATGGTAAATTTTGTTATATATTTTCACAATTAAAAAACAACAACCCTCAAATCAATTGGAAAAATAGACAATGAGCCAAAAGAAAAATGGGCAATAGACATGTATTGGCATTTCACATAAGAGAAACTGAATGATCAATAAGCATATGAAAAGTGTTCAAATTCATTTGTTTTCAGGAAAATGCAAATTAAAAATATAGTGACGACCATCCATCAGACTGGCAAAATGTTAAATATCTCATAATAGCAAGTATGGGTAAGAATGTAAAATAATAGGACTCATACACTGCTGATTAGAGTATAAAATTGGAACTACTTCAAAAAAGAGTTTTGCCTTGAGTATATCTTATAATACCTGGGAGAAATGCATGAACATATACACCAGGATACATATACAGAAATGTTCCCAGCAGCACTGCTATTAATAACAAAAGTAGAAACAACCCAAATATATAGAACAGTAAAATTGAAATAATGAATTATTGTATAGTTATAGAATATGGATTACTAGACAGCAATGAAAATAAAGTTAAGAAACTATAACATTACTAACATAATGTTCACAAGACAGAAAAGAATAGAAACAGTATAATTCTATTTATATAAAAACCAAAATGAGACAAAAGTTAGCTATATTGATTAGGAATGCATATTTAGATAATAAAACTATAAAGAACAAAAAGTAATTAAAAGTTAGAACAGCCAGAAAAAAACAGAAATTGTGATGGGCTTCTAGACTGTTGGCAAGGTTCTATTTCTTTCCTTGGGTGAATTACTGTTTACTTTACAATATTTTAAATTGTACAATATATGTTTTATGTAATTTTTTATATGTGCTATGTTTCACATTTAAAAATAAAAAAAATTAGAGTACAATATAGGTGATTAGGTATATAATCTTGTTCTGGGGAAGACATAAGCATACTACTAAATGTAGAAAATATAAAAAAATTTTAATCTATGTTGTTTAAGGATATACATACAGTTCTTGGAACTAAAGGAAAAATATATATGATTACTGTAGAAACCAAGCGGAAACCTCTGAGAGAGAGAAGGAGTTATGATTAGAAAGTCATACACAGAGTGCTTCTGGGTGCTGGCAATATCCTATTTCTTGACCTGGGTGGTGGCAACATAGGTGCTTACTTTATAACTATTTGTTTAACTATGTGTTTTATACATTTTCAATATGTTTATCATATTTCACAATGAAAAAAACTATTTTAAAATACATAAATTAAAATATTCTTACCTTGATCCTTAAAACTAACTCCTGAATTCTTATCGTCCGGGCTTTTTCTACGTAAGCTATCTGATCCATCATCTCTTCTGTTGTCACAGGGACTTTTAATGCATATTCTTTAATTGCTTCAAATTCACTGCAAATACTGACATAATACTCTGCTTTACTATAGTTATGGTAATTAATACTTTAACATAATAAATGTGTTATGATTACTACAGAATAGGAACTGTGATATCCTAAAAATAATTGGTTAATTCACTAAGATATCTTAAAATATTTATGTATAACTTACTTGATATAACTCAGCATACATCTATAAAACTAAGGTAACATTTCCATGTGAAATTATGGCATATTACATTTTTTTTCTATTGATCTCTTCAACTATCTTGAATACCCAGATAAGCGGTGTAACAAAGGGCATACTTTGGAGCAGGCAACCGTAAATCTAAATCCTGCCTCAGTTGTCACTACCTTTGTGAACTTAGGCAAATCTCTGAGATTTAGCTTCCATACCTATAAAATAAAGTTATTAACATTCATCTTGCTAGATTATTGTAATATAATAATGAATGTGAAAGGGCCTAGTACATAGTATACTCTCATTTACTAGTAACCATAATTGCTAGTATAATCATTAGTTTTATTATTATTATTAGTGACTCTTGTGAAACATGGCAGTATAGCAAGTAAAAAGATCAAACCCCTTTATATATTTTTTAAAATCTACAATTCTCTTAGAGTATCTATGTATGTAAGAATAGATATCTTACAGTGATTATTATACTAAAGAACTTCATAGAACTTCTCCCCTGTGCTTTGCAATATCTGTATTGTCATGCCATTATCAGAAATATCAGGAAAACCTCATGCAAAAACAAAGTATAAAATATTTTAAATTATAAGTCATTTAAAAAATAAATTTAGTTCATGCAGTATTTTACTTCTATTATGTGGTAAATATACTTCATTCAGTTAGTAAATAATTGAGTCTCTACAATATGCTAAGCAAAAAGTTCTAAGCAATCGAGACATAACAGCAAATAGATCAAGTCCTTTCTCTCCTAAAGCTTACAAAAGTTGAAAGACAAAAAAATGCATATACATAACAAGATGTCAGGTAGTAAAAAGCATTATGAAGAAAAAGGAAGCAAGATAAAGAATTATGGGGTGTAGAGAAAGGACTACTATTTTATACAGAGTGGCCAGAGAAGGCCCCTCTAGGGAGGTGAAAACAGTGAGTCATGCAAATATTAGGGGCAAAGCTTCCAAGAATCAAAGACAGCAAGGTAAAAAGGCTGAGGTCGCAATAAGCTCAGCACGTTTTAGGAACGGCAACGAGGCCAACAGGAATACAAAGGCGAGGACACAAAATGAAGCTGGAGAGGTAAGCGCAAGTCAGATCACATAGGGCTTGATAGTTAATTCTTGATTGTCAAGTATTTAGGAGATACGCATTAATGTGGTTAATGATACCAAAAAAAAGCTATATGATCGTACTGGGGGTGGTTTCTTCCTGCTAGAGCAGAATCTGAGTGTTTTAGGGAGAGACCTTGCAGCAACAGAAAAGGAGGCAAACAAAATGAGAGCACGGTAGCTTGAGCAGATGGTAAACCAAACTGTGAAGTAAGCAACTGGCATACACACACATTCAGCTAGCAGGCCACAAGTTTATTAATCCAATTATATAGCCACCTTGCAAAGTAGGTATTAATGCCTCCATTATGCAGATGAGAAAAATAAGCTAGGTGACACAACACATAAATACTGGGGTCAGGAATGATTCCAGACACTCCCAATATCACTGAAATTCTACAGTCTTTTCATGTTCATGCAACCTGTGTCTAAATACTGGTTTATTTCTATTTCTTTTTTTAAAATCCTGGGTTGCCTTAAAACTAGCCTCAAACAATATCAAACAAAAAGAAACCAGACCAACCCTGGCAGGTGTGGCTGGGTTAGGCGTCTTCCTGTGCACCAGAAGGTTGCTGGTTTGATTTCAGGTCAAGGGCACATGCCCTGGGTTGCAGGCTTAATCCCCAGTAGGGAGCGTGCAGGAGGCAGCTGATGGATATTGTACTCTCATGTTGATGTTTCTCTCTCTCTCCCTCCTTTCCTCTCTCCAAAAATCAATAAGCTATTTAAAAAAAAACAAAACAAAAAAAAAACAAAGGAGAGAAAGAGACAGGAAGAAGAAACAAAGAGAAGAAAGAGAAAAAAGAAGGGAAGGGGAGGGGAGGGGAGGGGAGGGGAGGGGAGGGGAGGGGAGGGGAGGGGAGGGGAGGGGAGGGGAGGGGAGGGGAGGGAAGGGAAGGGAAGGGAAGGGAAGGGAAGGGAAGGGAAGGGAAGGGAAGGGAAGGGAAGGGAAGGGAAGGGAAGGGAAGGGAAGGGAAGGGAAGGGAAGGGAAGGGAAGGGAAGGGAAGGGAAGGGAAGGGAAGGGAAGGGAAGGGAAGGGAAGGGAAGGGGGAAAGAAAGAGAGAAAGAAAGAAAGAAGAAAGAAAGAGAGAGAGAGAAAGAAAGAAAGAGAGAGAGAGAGAAAGAAAGAAAGAAAGAAAGAAAGAAAGAAAGAAAGAAAGAAAGAAAGAAAGAAAGAAAGAAAGAAAGAAAGAAAGAAAGAAAGAAAGAAAGAAAGAAAGAAAGGGGGAGAGAGGGAGGGAGGGAGGGAGGAAGGAAGGGACCAGATCAATGGTACTACAAAGGAACCTCCCTGGGTGGCAGTCATGGAGAAAAAGTTGTAAGTACTTATATTTTAATCTTTTGTTTTTAAACAAGAGTTATTATGAGCAAAATAATTCTTTTAGCCTGATAATTCTAAGTTTGGCAATTAATTCTACTTACCATTCATTTTCTTTTCTATGTTTTGAAGCTATATCATTTAATAATATGTTTGCAAAGGCTCGTGCTTTGTTTGTTAGGCCTGTCTTCAAATCTTCACAATCCAAACGAACCATAGGGAAATGAACCCACTGAGGCAAAAGCATTATTTCTGAAGCAAGATTGAAAAATTTTTCTATAAACTTAAAAAAAAAAGAACATTTACAATAAAAATGTTTAGCATTTTAAAATTCATAGTTTTTTTCTAGTACAGTATTATAGTATAGTATTATGGTGAACTTCTTAATTATATAATATAAATGCAAACTCACTTGTTTTTGCTAAGTGATTAAAATTTTTCCCTTTGTTGTATAAATCTTTTTTTCACCTATTCTTTCACTAAGGAATTTGCCAGTCTATCAGTAAGTATCCAATACGGTATCATTTATACCATCAATATCTAAAAATTTCAGGCCCTGGCTCAGTTGGTCAGAATGTGGTCCTGATACTCCAAGGTTTTGGGTTCAATCCCAGTCAGGGCACATACAAGAATCAGCCAATGAATGTATAAATAAGTGGAACAACAAATCAATGTTTCTCTCTCTCACACACTGTCTCTCTCTTCCTCTTTCTCTAAAATCATACATAAATTAAAATTTTTAAATTAAAAAAATAAAAATTTCAGAAAGTGAAATTTCCCTCAGTATTAAAAAAAACAATCACCAAAGTCAACTCATCTCTCTGTTTAGAAACAAATCTATATCATGTGACAATTTGTGTAGCTAGCAAATGCTTGCTTGTGCCATTACTGATGCCTCACTAAAGATTCTAATGCAATCTTCAGGCTTCAGGAAAAGAAATATAAGAACTTTGGGGTTTGGTCAAAATAACCCAAAAGAGCCCAGCCGGGCATGGCTCAGTGGTTGAGCATCAACCTAGGATCCAGGCGACTGGGGTTCGATTCCCGGTCAGGGCACATGCCCAGGTTGTGAGCTCGATCCCCAGTCGGGGGGGTGCAGGAGGCAGCCGATCAATGACTCTCTCATCATTGATGTTTCTATCTGTCTCTCTCCCTTTCCTTTCCTTTCTCTGAAATCAATGAAGATATATATAAAAAAAATAAAAATAATAATCCAAAAGAAAAACATTGTGCTCTGCCATTACCAAAGATCCAAAATATTTGGAATTTATACTTCTTAATACCCAGACACTAAGATAATTTTTAAAAATTAAACAAAGTAGTATAAAGAAAACCTAACAAGCTATGTTGCATTTTGTGAAAGTGAAGTATACCTACCAACTTTGGGCAACTTTGACTTAATTCCACAATCCATCTTTAATGTTGCTTCTCTACCTTCTTACTCACCCCATGTCTACCCTCCACCAAGATGCCCCATTCCTTTTTTTTCTTCCCTAAAGAGACTTTCCCTTTACTTCCCTCTTTCTCAAGGTTACCCTATTTCTCTAGCCTCCATTATTTTTGTGGGATGGGCTTAAAGTTTTCAATGTTTAAGGGAACAGAGGATAGTAATTAATTCAAAGACTACATTGAGCACCTGCATGGTACTTGGTTGGAAATATACCAAATAGAGAGCAGATAGAGCTAATGGCACAGGAAAGGGGAGAACAGATGTTTTCTTATTCTCAAGTACCATCATCCAGTTTTCTGGGATGTAATTAACAGATATGGAAAAGAAAATGGGCTGGATCAAAGAAAATATGGCACACTGGAAACACAAATGTCCATGTACAGTAGAGAAGATGGTATGTCAATATAATGAAGTGTTGTGCTATAATAAACAATGACTACATGCAAAATATAGCAATCACAATTTCTATATGCAAAATATAGAAAGCACAATTACAGTATGTCTAAAATTGACAAAGGAATGCAGAGATATAGTACTAAACCTAAAAATAAATATTTAAACAGTTAAATAAAGCATCCAGAAATTATAATTTTCTAGAAAATTTCACAGAAAATACTAGACCTAAGGAAAGAATCATTGTGAAGCCCAACAAAACATATGCTCAGCCTAAAGTTTTAGGGTTTATAAATAGTACAAGTTATCGCCAAGACTACAAAAAAATTTAGTTGTTAGCTCATAGAACATTTATTGTGCTTATGATCTGCCTAGCATTATATTGAGATATATGGTAAAATACAAATGAAAGAGAATATCTGCTTTTGTCAATAATGCATTTATAAATTCATATATAGTTTTATAAACACATAAAACTAAAATAAGGTAAAAAGTATGCATATTAGAAAAATAATCATCTCAATAGATGCAGAAGAAGCATTTAGCAAAATTGAACACTCTTTCATGGTAATAACACATAAACTAGGAATAGAAGATAACATCCTCAACTTGATAAGGAGTATCTAGAAAAAATCTACAACTACCATTATACTTAATGACTTAAAAAATTAATGCTTTCCCTCTAAGATCTAGAGCAAGATAAAGATATTCAAGTAAACAAATCATATATCTATACAGTGGAATACTACTCAGCCATAAAAGAAGTTACTGATAGACACAACAACACAGATGAATCTCAAAAGCTTTACATTAATAAAAGAAACTAGACACAAAAGAGTATGTATGTATGATTTCATTAGAAAAGAAAAACCTATAGTTACTGAATGTATGTCAGCAGTTGCCTGAGGTTAGGTTTAGGGAGAAGAAGAGAGAGAAGAAGGAAGAAGAGAGAGAGAGAGAGGGAGAGAGGGAGAGAGGGAGAGAGGGAGAGAGGGAGAGAGGGAGAGAGGGAGAGAGAGAGAGAGAGAGAGAGAGAGAGAGAGAGAGAGAGAGAGAGAGAGAGAGAGAGAGAGAGGAGAGAGAGAGAGAGAGAGAGAGAAAGAGAGAGAGAGAAAGGAGGGAGGCAGGGAGGGAAAGAGAGAAAGAAAGAGATGCATTTTATTGTATGTGAACCAAACCTCAAAGAAGTTGATTTTTTGAAAGTTAATCATTCTTGAAATTAATCAAGGATGGAAAAGGGAATGAATTGATGAATATGTGATTAAGCAAACACAGTAAAATATTAGACTCTAGGTGGGACTCTTCATAAAATTTCTTCAACTTCTCTGTATGTTTAATATTTTATAATAAAATGTTGGAAAACATTAAAATGTCTATATTGTACTTTGTGAATAAAGTATAAACAGTCAATAGAAAGAGAGGAGATGAAGAAACAAAAGCCTACTTTTAACCAATGGAACAAGATCCCTTCAAGGAGTAGGAATCTTTTCTCATTCAATTGCCTTTTCCCCACTGCTGCCAGAATTATCTTTCTGAAACTCAGATCCAAGTATATTACTTTGATGACTAAAAACCTCCAAAACAAAGTACAAACTCTTGAGTAAAGATACCTGAAGGTTTTCACCAATAGCTCCAACTTACATTTCCAACTTTATATTCTAAATTCACCTATAAACATCTACTTTAAAACCTAGCTCATTTATCACTTCTTTAAAAAACCTTCACCAATTTCCCAAAGCAAAAGCAATCACTCCCTCTTCTGTGCTTCTACAACTTCATCCATATGTGTATTCCAGCACTTATCTCAATATATCATAGTTGTTATTTCTATGTCTGGCTTCCAGGCCAAGCATAAGCTCCTAAGGACAATGTTAATGTATTATTTATTTTTACATCACCAAAATCTTGCCAGGAATCTGAATGTGATGAAGAAATTTTTGTTGAATCAATGAATGAATAAATGAATGACTAAAGAAGTTATAAGGTAAATCTATAAGTTTACTAAGATGATGTTTTGAATAAGGAATTCTACTAACTTTAATTGAAGCATTTATTTTCTAGAATAAAAAGAGTGTAATTTTACAAAGAAATTCAAAAGGCATCAATGAAAAACAATTACCACTTACCTCTGTGTATTCATCAAAAGTATGATCTTCTGCCTGAAAAGTCTCTATCAGTTCAACTGCACTGCCATCAAGGAGCCAATTATATTTTTCAACTGAAAATTGATAATCTAATTTAAATCTCAATAATGCCTTTTTAAAAAGATAAGTGCTTTTTATACAATCATGAAATGGAGTAGCCTATTCAATTAAATATTATTATGAATAGATATTAACATACATTAATAGAAAATGAAATGAAATAAACTTAATAAGCAAACCTGGTTAAACACAAATGTTTTCAAATAAAATAACTGGATATGTAATGATTCTAAAATAACTTAGAGATACAAATAAGCTAGTAAAAGGTTTTGCTTAAGAGTATGTCAAGTAACAATTATCTATCCTGCCCTCATACACACTTGAGAAGACTATAAAATTGAGCCGCAGGCTCTTCAAAGCTATTCTTAGAAATTACCTTGCTTTCACCCTCGATTTAGCTTTCTCCTATTCCAACATCTCTTCTTTCTACTTTTTGGCTTTATCATCCTGCTCCAGCTAGCATCCACCCTTTGGACCAGGCAACACAATTCAAGTTTGTTAGCTTTGATCCTTGATGCTGCCCATAGCCAAGTCCATGCTAAATTCTGGCTCTCCCTTCTCTTTCATGACAGCCCCAGACAACCAAATAACTGAGCAAATTCTAGTAAAAATAAAATGTCATTCTTTTATGATAAAATGGTATAGTATACTTGTCATATGTACCATATGTCTCATAATGTTTTCTTGCACCTTCTAAGTTACGATGTACTGCCACTTTCAGCGTATTAAGCGCCCACTGTAACACATGTTCAGGAAGTTCTGTGTCAAGATTTACAGGTGTTGAAGTTCCTGATAGCCAAGAGGGTACTGTTTGAACATTCTAACATAAATAAAAATGATAGTTCATGAAATAAACATCTGTGTAATTGGTCTATATAATAAATCTTATATTTTTTAAACATTCTTTTCAGATTTCAGTGCCCAAGAAAAGATAACTTGATGGAAAATAATTATTTAAAGTTGTATAGTTTGTAGTTTAACATAAAACTTAAGTTGGGTTAGTTTTCTATCATTCAACAGATATATATTCAGTAACTATAACGTCAAAGTGACTATGCTAGAAAGCTCTAGAAAAAACAAACATAAGTTGGATCTTGTAGTTAAGTGGCTAGCAACTAAGTAGGGAAGATGAGACATGCACAAAAATGTCGTAACTACAATAAAACTTCTAAGAGGTGAACGTCATCTTCAGCCAGGATGAAAGCACTTTATTTTAATGTTAAAATAACTTGGGAGGATGGAAATAAAACAAAGAGTTATAACATTTTATGTACATAAATATTCTATAGAGCTTCAACTCAATTTAAAATTATGAAAAAGAGACATATAAAGAAACCTCATATATAAGGATAAAGTAATACCTGTAGAGCTTCGGCTATTCGTTCTACCAAACCCAAAACAACATCTTCCAAATCTTGAAAGGTAGGGTAAAATTCCATTTTATCATCATCAAATGTCAACTCCATCTTAAATATTGGTAGCCCTTGTTGATTTTCTTGGTCAAAGAGTTTTATAAATCCTTCTACAGTTCTCTTTAAGAGATCCTTTAGCTGCATGATATCATAAATTGCTATTAGTTTAAAAAGTATAAATTCAACCTTTAACTAAAATCAGTGAACTTATGATCTATAATTAAGTCATCCTATCAATCCATTTAGTCCTGAAAAGTTATCTTCATTCACCACAATATGTTCTTTTTTTAAATCCTCACCCAAGGATATGTTTGTTTTGTTTTGGTTTTTGTTTTTTAAATATATCTTTATTGATTTCAGAGAGAGGAAAGGAGAGGGAGAGAGAGAGAGATAGAAAGATCAATGATGAGAGAGTCATTGATCGAGCCCGAAACTCAGGCATGTGCCCTGACCGGAAATCAAACCCCGATCGCCTGGATCCTAGGTCAGTGCTCAACTGCTGAGCCACCCCCGCCCAGGCAAGGATATGTTTTTATTGTTTTCAGAGAGAGGAATTGAGGGGGGGAGGGGAGAAAGAGACGTGAGAGAGAAACATCGATTGGTTGCCTCCCATAAGCACCCCAACCCTGGATCAAACCTGCAACCTAGATACCTAGGAATCAAACCTGCAGCCTTTTTGGTGTACCACACAATGCTATATATGCAAACTTTAATTTTTTTATAGAATATCAAAAATCTTTAAATGGCAAATCAGAATCTTCCACATTCTTTAATAATTTTGTCCCTGGTACAGAAAACATTTCAGAAGACCAAACAACAGGGTGAAAGCTGAAGGAAAGGGAGGGGAGGCCTGACACTGAGGATGAGAGTGTCATGGGGTGACATGTACGAGGTGAGGGACAGTGGTAAAGCTATAGCTAGCTGCTATTGTCACAAGAGCCAATTGTTCAACATTCAAAAATTTTGTGAGCCAGTTACTAAAGCCTTGTTTGCTTGAAAATCATCGTGGTGGAATATTTACACCATGGAAATTAGCAAACACTACAGATCGGGGTTATTGTTGTTGTTTCTGGAGAGCTAGATTTCCAGCACATCATTTGGTGAGGGTGAAGTTACTGGCACTTAGAAATGTGCACAATAAGTTACCAAAGCATGAATGATGTATTCTTATAACTAACTGCCTATTGGAAATTTGCCCAAACAGACAAATATAGATCTAAATGATCTTCAAACTGTTCCTCATCTCTTTACTTCTTATCAAATGATCATAGTTCTCTTAAGGGGATAAAAACAGAAAGAAAATAATGTGTTAGTTATACTGTTACATACTAGATATTAAATATATAGTAATATATATATTATCCTTTTAAAGATACATTGCAAAATTCATGGAATCTTTGGAGGATTCCCACAAGGGAAAGTTTTTATTCAAAACTATTTTTCTAGAATTGTTTTTCTACAATAGTAAAAATCTGAGGAGCCCATAAATATAATTGCAAAAAATTAATATTCTCTTTCTGTTTGTCATTTAGAGATGATCAGAAACATTTTTAACCAGGATTTTACTGAGAACAAAATGAGAATCAATCAGCCTGGAATTTCATAAGTTCAAAAATGTGTTTACTATGATAGTCCTTTTGTTAATATACTCCTATAAAGCTGTAGATGATTAGCTTATGGTCTTTAAGCATAAGCCCAGTAACGACTCATAATATTGATACATACTTCTAGATTTTCCTCTCAATTCAGATTGCTTCAAAAATAAAGCATTTTTCTGCTTAATTTATTTAAATAAAATTATAGTAAAAATGTTTTTCATAATTTACTTCAAAATAATTAGTAATTTTACTTAAAATACTAACCTAATTTTAATAACATTATCATTTAAAATATATAAAACATATTTACCTGATTTGACATAAGTGTGGAAACACAGTTATAAAATGAATCCAACTTTTCAGGTTTAATGCTTTCTAGTGCTTCCTTCTTGGAAAAAAGACTTATAACCTTTGGATACCATGTGTTCATTATCTTCTCTTCTGCCTTTCTAGCTTGTATTGATAGATCAGTTTTCAGTGATTCACAGTCAATTGGGCCTTTAGCTCTATTTATGAGAAAAATTAAAATGATTTTAAAGCAAATGATAGATACTGGCCTTGATATACAATTGTTGAAACAAGTAAGATAAATTTAAAATTTTTTTGAAATCTAAAGAAAAGTTCTGAAGATTTATCAATCAGTTTTAGTCAAAAATATAAATACTCAAACAGGAGACATTCAAACTTGAAATGTTAATTAATAAATATGGGATTTTACCTAATTCCTGTTAAGTCCAGCAGAACTGTATTAGCAAATGTCTTATAACCAAGGTCCAGTAGCATGTTCATAACCGGATGAACAATGTGCAGGTTAGCTAGTATTTGATTTCTTGCCTGCACATAGCTAGAATGCCAAGGGTTAGAATAATCCAGGCCTCTGGAAAGCAATGCACTATATTAAACAGGATTCAAACAATATACTCTACATTTTAAGAATAATATTTATGACATGAAAGTAGTATTAAAGTGAGAAGACTGGGGATTGAGAAGAGGGAAATGCAGTTAGCCATGGAAGCCTGAGGAGATACGCATGTAACAAAAATACATCAAGATCTTGAACGTGCATTATCTTGAGATAGAACACAGGTCATTTAAAAAACTTTTTAATTAAATATATTGGAGTAACACTGATTAATAACATAGGAAGTTCCAAGTGTACAACTTTGTAACACAACGTCTGCATATGCCAATGAGTGATCAGCAGCCTAAGTCTACTCTCCTTCTCGCACCAAATATTCAGCCTCTACCCTTTTTACCCTCCCTCCACCACTTTGCCCCTCTGGTAACCACTGTACTGAGAACAGAGACCATTGGTGGGTGAGGAAGGCTGATGGGCCAGGCGTGAGTGCCCCACTCACTTCCACTGTGTTCTGGTTCAGTTACCTCGGGTAGAGAAAAATCAACACAGTCTTGAAGGAGGAGGGATGGAGAAATCTATCCAGCATACTCCGAAGCTTGCTTAAGGCCAAGTTGAACTACACATCCATATAGGTCCCCCTACCTGTGTAGGCAACAACTACAGGTACAGTATAGAGGATACTTTGGGGGAGAAAGAAAAAACAGTAGTACTATTTTTTTTTTTAGATGTGTTCAAAATACCTTTGAGTTTCACAGTTGCAGACTTAAATGTAAGATTAATTTATTTTCAATCTGTTACCCAAACCTAGGTGAAGCACTGTTTTTAAAAGAATTTACTCACACAGGGAATTCAGGTAAAGGGCCTCCTTCATCTTCAAGCCAATTAACTGGAGGTTTCACGAGAACACTCTTGACTAAAATACATATATGTATTAATACTTCTTGAAAGTCCTTGTAAGCCCTACTCAAACCAAAGTTTCTAACTTTTGATATTGGATGGTAGTTTACTGTGCATTAAAATGAGTATAAGGGGCCCTAGCCGGTTTTGCTCAGTGGTTAGAGCATCGAACCACAGACTGAAGGGTCTTGGGTTCAATTCCAGCCAAGAGAACTTACATTGGTTGCATGCAGGAAGCAACCAATCAATGTCTGTCTGTCTGTCTGTCTGTCTGTCTCTCTCTCTCTCTCTCTCTCTCTCTCTCTCTCCCTTCTACTCTCTCAGAAAAGCAATAAAAAAAATATCCTCAGGTGAGGATTAAATAAATAAATAAATAAATGAATAAATAAAATGAGTATAAGGAAAAATTTCTTTATTTGAAACAAAATCCCACTCTTGATACTATTTTGACCTTACTTTGGAGGTGAATTCAGATATAGTAAAGCAGCAAAAAGTTCGCAGTTTTTCGCTGTCTACTCAAAAGTCACTGGCATGGCCACTTAGGAGAATTTATTTCAATAAAAATTGCAAAAGTTAAATCCCTAATAGATCCCCCCAGATCCATTAATATTATCTTACAATCTAGCAAATAGTATAGCAACAACTGTAAAGACAAAGTGAAAAATCAAAAAGCTATCTAGCTAGTAGCATATCAAAATTACCAGAATATGCCCTTAAGTTACAAATATTTTTACATTATAGACTCAAAACAAACACTTAAATAAAAATAATATCTTAAGAATACATATAGCCAAATATATAACATTCATTACCCATATTTCTGCTTTTGACTGGGAAGAGCAGGAGAGCAAATGTGTTATATACTACTTACCCAGATATCTCTTCGTGCTTTTTTCAAAGTCACTTGACACCTCACTGATGAGACTTTGAACGAGTTCTTCTCTTTTTTTCCCTTGCTTTAAAGACTCGGGCACCAGCATTAACATATGATCCAGCCATTCCTGCTGAATAGGTACTATAGGACTACTTTCTACACACTGCTTCATATAAATATAGTTGAACTGAGAACATAAATAAAAGAAAATTAAATGTTCTAAATGGTTAGCATTTCAATGTAACTCCTCAGCTCTGTGTTCTCAAGACAACTTTTTTTTTTCTTTTCAGAATAAAAACATCTTGCAAAATAACATATTTTCAGAATAAAAACATTTTACCCAGAAGTATGATCTACAGATGCCATTTTATATTCTTCTTTATTTATGATGAGTTCTCGCCTAATTAATGTTCTTCATATACTTCTCATTTTCTCAAGGCAAAACAAAGATCCTTTGTCTAACTTCCTTCATTCAACAAATATTCATTAATTCAACAAATATTCAGACATTGTTCCAAATGCTGAGGATACAGTAGTAAACAAAGCATACAAAGCCCATCTGTCTTGGGGACTATATTCTGGTACAAAGCAGTATAGTATAATTTCATAAATTCTCCCATAACAATGAGTAGTCTAACAAAAATAGACATGAACAAATAGAAAAACAACACTTGATCTCGGTGATGATATTTTAACATCATGAAAAGTTCAGTTTTTGCCAAAATTAATTTAATGCAATACTAATAAAAATATCTAAACATATTTTTGTGGAATGAGACAAATTAAGCATAGAGTTTGTGTTGAAAAATAAACATGTGAGAATAACCAAAAAATCCCTGAGAAAGAAAATCTACAATGAAAGACTAGCCCTGGGAGACATTAAAACATATTATAAAGTTTATTTAATTAGAACAGTGTGGTACAGGTGCATGAACAGATAGACCAGTGGAAGAAAATAGAAAGTCCTGAAATAGACACAGTACATAGGAAATTTTAGAATATGATAAACACAGCATCTCAAATCACTGGAGCAAAGATGAAGCTTTTCATGAATAGTTCTGGGATAACTGGTTAACCATTTGGAAAAAGATAAATGTAATCAATACCTTACACTACATACAAGAATAAATTCCAAATAGTTCAGGAATTTAAATTAAACAGTGAAACTATACAACAACTAGGGGGGAAAATGATACATTTTTCTACAACTTAAGTGTATAAAATTTTTTTCTATGCTTCCAGTTCCAGGTACAAAAGGGAAAAAACGATTGAAAAATTCTGACTACATAAAAATGTTTGCATGGCAAAAAAAAAAAAAAAAAAGTCATAATATAAAGGTCAAAAGACAGTGAAAATCTGGGAGAAAATGTTTGCAACATATATCTCAAATAAAGTATAAAGAATACTTAAAAATTTAGGGAATGGATGAAACTTGAGGACATCGTGCTAAATGAAATGTCAGTGATAAAAAATAATATATGATTCCATTTATAGACTATCCTTCCTCCATTGAATTGATTTTTGCACCTTGCTCAAAAATCAGTTGAGGTGGGGTCTAGTGGGTCATCTCTTGTGTTCCATTGACCCAGGTGTCCAACTGCTTAAAAGAAAAAAGGTTTTTAAAAAATCAACTGGAGGTTGTGAGAGAAGTACTGAAAAAATATCTTTTGGATTTAGCAAATAGTGGTCAATGGTGACATTAATGATGAAGGGGTGGAGTTCCTAGAAGCTAGATTGCCCAGAGCAGTTGGTTCAGGAGTGAATGACTGTTTTTATGCCCCGGTACCTATTTTAAATTGTAAAATGCTAAAAGGTAAAAACTGTGGAGGAAGAGTGAGGATGCTAAGCATATAAACAGAAATATCTCTTACAATTCACCAGCCTCACATGAGATATTTATGAATGTTTAGGGGTTATTTCATATTAGCTTCTTACATCTACTAAAGAGGAAAATCCACAGCCAAAGTCTCCAGAAAAGTTGAAAGGCAGAGGGAGGAGGGTGAGTAATTTTAAACAACAGAAAAACTTGAAATAGCTAAAATGAGGATCTTCCAAAGATTCTTAATCCATGTGGAGTTATCCTCAGTCCTCTATCCCCAAAGGGAACACCAGGGGAATTGGAAAACCTGTACCCCTATCTGAGAACATGTTGTATATATTCCTCTTTTGTGTAACCAGCTCCGTGAGTTTCCATATCCTTTGCTGTTAAGGAAATTGTTCATGTTGTCATATTCCACCAATCACATCCTAGTCCCTTGTTACCCATGCAGTGTCTTTTCTTTAAATCTCTGACACCTAGCGTGTGACTAGCACACAACAAATTCTCAATAAGTAATCATCATTATATCAGTATTAGATGCACTTCCTCTGTAACTGCCACTTTGAATTTTTCTTTCAGTTTTTTGTAATAAGAACTATAATATTTCAAACTAATCCCCAAATGGCAACAATATAACTCTTAAAACCCGTATTGCCTTCCATGACATGTTTGTTCCTTTGTGCAGAAAAAATAAGTCTCAGTTTCTAAATTTCTTTCTTTTCTAGAATAGCACTTAGCAGGTGGTCTTAGAAGGAGTTACTTTGTAATAGTTTCTTTGAGTATTTCAAAACAATAAATATAAAAAATTGAACTCACTCCTTTCTTTTTCATTTCACTGCTCATCTGTCAAAAGCAAACAAAAAAGACAATTGAAGGAGAAATTTTTTTAAGCAATTTAATTTTTTTAATTAAAATATAGTTTAAAATATATGTAATATTCTTTAAAATACTAGTTATTTTGAGAATGACTTTAAATAATTAAGAATTAAAACAGTATAAGAATAAACTTTTTAAAGAGAAAACATAAACTTACAGTTGAAGGATAATGTGGCTCTGGCGATAAAGGTGTTCTTTTATCCAGTGTTATGTCTAAATTTCTTTTGGCTCCATCAATACTGAAATATATAGTTAAAAAATGTATGTGTCTCTTGAAGATAGCATTAGGATATATTATTAAAACATTACAGTTTGAAGATTTTTTTCAACTATACTTAAAGAAGAGAGACTTAAGAGTTCTTTATCTTACTGAATTTTCCATAAGAAATAAATCCAAAGGTCATTATCAATGAAACCTTAATTTTCCAATTATTCATGTGTAATATAAAAGGAAGAGATGAAAAATAAAAATCACAGTTTTTCAATTATAACTTTTTGACAACTTTTAAGTTAATCCCGCTGCACTGTGGGCCCTTATATGTATTCTCTCTGTCCATTACCACCCTGTCAGAGAAGCCTTCGTTTAGCCCTCATATTAATTTGCATTTCCTTCACTATCCTTCCCTGTTATCCTCATTTACCTTGCTTCATAGCACTTAGAGCCATTTGACATATTATATCTCTTAAACCATTTTATTCATTGTCTTATCCCCAATGCCCAGTAGAGTATCTGGCATAGAGCAGGTGCTCAATAAACAGTACTGACGATACAAATTTGTCACCCATAAAATATTACTTCATCTTTAAATAAAGTTATGTCATCACATAATCCATCCATCGCCAAATATTTATTGGATGCTTGTATCATGCAAGACACTCTAGTAGGTTTTATTAAAATATAGAAGCAACAAATCTCAAGGAATTTATAAACTGAAAGGGTGAGTAGATAAAAACAGAGTGAAAAGTATGGGATCCTGATGGTTCAGAGGAGGGGAAAGTTCACTTCCACCTAGAGATATCTGTAAAGGCTACAGGCTGCATGAACAAGTTAGCATATGCAATGAGCTTCAAATAAAGAAGAGGATTTCAGGTGGGGGTGTGGTTTTCCTGCGTAGATGGATCTAAAAATACAAAGACCTTAAAATTAGGAAGGCAAGGAAATGATCAAAGGAAAAAACAGGAGTAAGAAATAGTCTAACCTGCCCAGAGTTTATGAGACCAGATGGAGATAAGTTTGGAGAAGTGGATTGGAGTATTCAACCAAAGGCCTCAAACGGCAAACTTTTGTATTCAATAGACAATGGAGAGTCGCTGAGAGATTCTGAGCATGGGAACATTTTTAGGAAGTAAACCTACCAATTTGTAAAGGCCAAAGCAGAGAGGCAAAGGAGATACAGTCAGAGAGGCAAGAGGAGAACCCAAAGGAATTTTGAGGAAAGGAGGACCACCAGAACCATAAAATCGTAGAGTGATAAACTCCATAAAGACAAGGACCATATCTATTTTGCTCACTGCTCTATCTACACTGCTTAGGTAATGTCCATCAAGGTCACTAATATTTGTGGAATGATCGGAACTGTGCATTTGGAAAGGATCTCACATGTCTAGTTCAGTACCTTGATGTATGAATTACTACCAAAAATATCAAATCGAACCCCAAATGGGAAATAAACATTCATCACTTTCTGAAGCAGCCCGGTTTATTGTCAGCTAGCTCATATTCTTAGAGACAAATTTTTTATATTGAGTTGTAATTTATATTCTCTAGAGCCATTTACAAAATGTCATATTCTTCTTCTATGTTATCCTTCCAAAACTTAATGATACTTATCCAGTTCCTTCAACTATTCCTGTCAATAAAAGTGACCATTTATGGTAAGTTTATTATGTTCTAGGTATTGGCTTAAGGTCTTTATATGTATAGATTTCATTTAACTCTCACAAAAACCCTAAGAGGCAAGCACTGTCCTAATCTCCATCTTACAGAGAAGTGAAGTTACCTGACTTGAAAAATTCACACAGGTAATAAGCTGCAATGATAGTACATGAACTGAGGCCTGTCTGACGCCAGAGTCTATGCTCTCACCCGTTAAACTGAATCACCTTCCTTCAAATGAGGTAGTTTCAAAACTCCTCACTCTCCTCTGTATTATGCTTTATCAGTGTCCCTCTTCTTTTTTTGTCAGTAACACATTTCTTTTATTTAAATAAAATCTATGCACAAAGGGAAAAAGTTAGTCTTTGTTAGTTCTTTGCATTAAGTAAACAATTCTTCCTCTATGAAACTCTGCTTTTCCATTTCAATAAATCTTTTCAAAATAACAAAGAAGGAAAAATATACAACAACAAAAAGGAATTAATAGCACTATAAGGATACTTATACCTTCCTCTGTATTTCCACCACATATTGTGAAAATTAAATTTGATCATAGAAGTGGAGGTTCTAGTTGGACTAATAGCAATAAGTATCTAATAACCTGTCCTTTATTTTCTTTTAAATTAAAAAAAATTTTCAACTAAAGTTGAAATATTGACATTCAATATTATTTTATATTCGTTTCAGGTGTGCAGCATAGTGGTCAGACATTTATATAATTTACAAAGTGACCTCCCCCCAATAAGTCTAGTACCCACCTGGCGTCACACATAGTTATTATATTATTGACTATATTCTCTATGCTTTACTTTACATCCCTGATCAGCATCTCTCTTATTAAAGTATGACCCCAGAATTTCAGGTGTTGTTTGAGCAGTGCAGAGTGAAATTTTTCTCCCACATTCTAGGCATTCCACATTTACTGAAGCAGCCTAAGACTGAATTGGCTTTTTGAGTAGCCTCATTTCCCTGTTGAATCTTACTGATCCTGACCAAGCTAAAATTCCAAAGACTTTTTCACATGAAATAAAAAATGGGCCTGGAATATTCTCCTTCCTCTTTTATTTAACCATCAAGGCCCAGGTCAGACTTTCCTTCACCCATCATTAATCCCTAAACAACTTAGATCTCAGTAATTGATATTTTCAAGGAATTTGCCTTATACTTTGGTATGCTAATTGGCACTAACTGGCTGGCACTGCAATTATCCAACATAAATATATCTAACTGCCCTGAGTTTTTTAATATATAAATGCCACCCCTTAGTATTGCAAAAATTTCCTAGAGTGTGTTTTCTCCTATTGCTATAAATAAAAAGAGCTAGGAAGAATACATGGTGAGCCTTTTCTATTTTTGTTTTGTGTGTTAACAATAAAAAACAAGTAAACAGACAAAAACTGGATAATTTTAAAGGACTGTGTGAAAGTCTACGTGCAGTGAAGAAGAAAACGGCAAGTCTGAATCAAGAGGGGGATAGTGGCCAAGGAAGAAATGGCTCATTCCTGGGACTCTGGAAAGCTACAAAATGATTTTGGCTCAGCCTAGTGTTCCCAGGAACTGATCCCAGCAGGGAGCCCAGTTCCACCCACGGTTGGATCCTGTACATCCTGCCTCATTCCTGGAACACTAGTCACAGACTTTGCCCCACCTTTGAAACAGGGAAGATTACATTCCTACTGACTATCAGGAAAGAAAAAAATGGATAATCACAAAATCCACAGTCATTCAGAAAGATGTGTTTCTGGTATAAAAACTTTTAATTACAAATGCATTTTTCCCAAATAAAGCATGGCAATTCTAATATCAGAATTAATACAGCACTGTGCTTCAGATTTTCTAAAAAATTTTTTATAATCCTCACCCGAGGATATGTTTTTATTGATTTTAGAGAGAGAGGAAGGAAGAGAAACATTGATGTGAAAGAGAAACATTAATCAGCTGCCTCCTGCACGCACCGCAACTGGGGAATGAACCTTCAACCTAAGTATGTGCCCTGACCAAGAATTGAACCCCCTGGTCCACAAGACAACATTCCAACCAGCTGAGCAACCCGGCCAGGGCTGCTTGAGATTATTTTGAGGCAGGATTTTTTATTAAGCACCCAAATGAGAGGAGTACTGCTTATAGATCTGTACAAAGCACCATAAAGGTAAAATTCTGCCTTTAAAAAGTCATTCATTGCACTGGTCAGTGTGGTGCGGTGGTTAGAGTGTTGGCCCATGAACCAAAGGATCTTGGGTTTGATTCCCGGTTAAGGGCATACACCTGGGTTGCAGGTTCGATCCCTGGACCCAGTCCAGTGCATGCAGGAGGCAACCAATTGATGTGTCTCTCTCACATCTATGTTTCTCCCTCTCTCTTCCCCTCTCTCCTTCCTCCCTTCCACTCTAAAAATCAATGAAAAAAATGTCCTTGGGTGAGGATTAACAAAAAATAATAACAACAAAGAATCATTCATTCACTCATTCATTCACCGAGAGCAACATGGCAGACACTGTACTTTGTGCTGAGATCTATGTCCTTAAGCACATCAAAATAAAGTAGAAGACAATGACAACTAAGAAAATAAACAGTACATTATGTTATAACATACTCTCTTCTCTCTGCTCATGACATCCTGCTCTTCTGCTTTCCTCCTGTCTCATTGGAGGCACTTCCTCAGTCTATTTACAGGTTGGCCCTTCTCTGCCCAATATCTAAATATAATTCTTAAAGGCTTAGTCTTAGGCTTTCTTCTCCTCTCAATACCTTCCCTCCTTCTCTCTCTCTCTCTCTCTCTCTTGATCTTCAATTACTCCTCATAGCTTTAAAACTCATCTACATTCTGTGGACTCCCAAATTGGTATCTCTAGCCCAGGTCACTTCTCTTATACATCCAACTGCCTTGTTTACATATTTCCCCTTTAGATGTTACATAAGCACCTCAACTCCTAAAAAGAATAATTGCTTTTACCCCTCACCCCACATCATCTCCTGGACTTCCAATCTGCTATAAATATGAACACTACCATCCACCTTATTACCAAAGGCAATCCGGCAGCAAGTCCTATTGATTCAGGCTCCGAAACATATCCCCTGTAAATCTACTTATCTCCTACTCCATTGTCTCCAGCCTTATCCAAACCACAGTAAGTTCTCATCTATGCTCCTACAAAAGCATCCTATCCGATCTCCTTCCCCTCCACCTCAGTCTATAGCCAGAGTGATATTTTTAAAGTATAAGTTGGATTTCATGTCACGTCCAAGTTTAAAACATTTCAATGGCTTCCACTGCATTTGAAATGGTATCTGAATTCCTTATCATGGCCTGCAAAGCCTTGCACAGTCTGCCCCTACCTCTCTCTCCATATCCACCTGATACCACTCTTCCCACAGCCCCTGATACTCTAGTGACATTAGCCTTCATTAATTACTAGAACACACTAAAAGCATTCATATTTCAGGGCTTTCATACTTGCTATTCCCTTTGCTACAGTGCTGATCCTCCGTTTATTTAAATGACAAGTTTCTAATGTTTCAGATTTCTACTTCAATATCATTTCCACAGGCCTTTCCTGAGATGTTCCTGGGAATACCTTTCCTATCACTCTCTATCTCACTATCTAATTTCTTCATAGTACCTATCTCCATCTAAAAGGTTAACATACTGTTTTTTCAAAAATATATTTACTGTCTGTTTCTTCCCACTAGGATATAAGTTTCTTGAAGACACAGTTCTTTCTGTTGTGTTTTCTATGATTTCCCCAGTAACAAGTAAAGCAGCTGTGTAACAGTAGGTACTTAATGTCCGCTAAGGGTATAAGAGAAATATGTAGAAAGGGTTAAAGATGCATTAAGAGGATTAGAAGAATGCTCTCCAGAGGTGGTGATCCATAAACTAAGCCTTGAGAACTAGTGTAAGGAATCAGGCAAATACTGTCCAGTGAAAGAAACTGTAGGAAGCAACTGTGAAATTTATTTGTTTTTTAATTGAAAGATTGTTTAAAATTGATTTTTAGAGAGAGACTAAGGGAGGGGGTGGTGAGAGAGAGAAATATGAGGATGTGACATTGATCAGCTGCCTCTTGCACACCTCCTACCCAGGGATTGAGCCCCAAACTAAGCATGTGCCCTGATGGGAAATCGAACCAGCAACCCTTCAGTACACAGGATGACGCCCAACCAAGTGAGCCATATGGCCAGGGTTGAAACTTATTTTTTAATAAACCATGAAAAATATAATATATTCATGGAACTGCAAGTAGTTCAACATGACAATGTGAGAAAATGAAAGGCTTTAGAGTAAGAATAATATGTAACTCCTGAGGAACACCCATCTCTGTTCTCTAAGTCTACTGAAATGTTGAGTAGAATCTTAGAAATAAAGAGGGTAAAGGATCTCTAATAATACATAAACTAATATTGGTTAATATACCTTATAAATTTGGATTTAAATATGATTAGATGATTGATAAACTAATAAAAATATAAATCTAAAAAAGTTATATAGACCTTTTAATAGACCTGTTTAATTGTAAGGTAAATAAAATGTGCAAAAATTTTTAATTATTAAATTAGCAACAATATGATCATCAACAATGTAACAAACAGTAAAATTTAGTCAGTTGCAAAAAATATGTATAAATGAGGCAAACCAAGAAGGGAAAGGGAATTCAGAAAGAGAAGCAGAAATCCACCAGAGAGAAACTTCCCATTTTATAGTTCAGTGTTAGGTTAGAATCATACAGATAAGATCAATGTCTTTTTCTTCTTATTTATCCCCAGATCCCTGCAGAGTCAGGTACCTAGGAAATTCCCAGTAACTGCTGAATTAAACTGAACCACCCCTTTGGTAGGTGATACCTCAATTAGTTTTAATTTCCACTTACTTGGAGGGGAAGGACAGGATGTTGGACTGTATTTTCTTTTGTATGTAAAAAAAAATGTAAATAGTAGTAGTTTCAAGGTATCTTATAAAGGCCCCAGCGGGGTGGCTCAGTTAGTTAGAGCATCATCCTCATGTGGCAGCGTTGCAGATTCAATTCCAGGTGAGGGCACATAGAGAAAGTAACCAATGAGTGCATGGAAGGGTGGAACAGTGAGTCGATGTTTCTCTCTCTCACTCTCAAATCAATAAATTTTTAATATAATCTTATTAATGCTATTCATAGAGGCCCAATTACTTGGTTTTGCTTTCAGGGACCAGTATGGTTATAATATATTAAGAAGAGGAATAGTATGGTGCTCAAAATATGTGAAACTTAGAACCAGATTGTAGGGTTCCAAATCCCAGCTATGTGACTTGGGCAAGTTACTTAACTTCTCTGCCACTCAGTTTACTCATCTATAAAACAGAGAAAACAACAGGACCCATCTTACAGGGCTGTTGGGAGAAGTACAGATGAAGTGATAAAAAAATGCTTAGAGCAAGTACTGATTAGTGTAAGCATTATACATCACCTACTGTCATTATGATTACTTTTTTGTTTTCCTAATTGAACTTTAAGATGGTATTTTGCCCATAAACAACCTACATAGTTAAAGCTTTTCATTTTTACTTTAATTATTAGATAAACATTTATTACGAGATAAACATTTTAATGTAAAAAATACTTTGAGGTACAAGAAGAAAATTTAGGTATTTTTTAATTGCTTTTAGAGAGAAGAACATAGGAAGAGAAAGAGAAATGTCAACGTGAGAGAGCAACATCAATTGGCCACAATGTGCCCTAACTGGGAATCAAACCCGCCACCTTCTGGAGTAAGGAAGGATGCTCCAACCACCTGAGCCACACCAGCCATGACAAAAGCTTAGGTTTTTATAACCTTCAAGTAGAGAGAGATTCTTTTATAAGGATGATGTCAGTGACAGAGACCAAAAAGAAAAGAAAAATGTGAAGTTCTCTGCAATTAAAAAACTTAAAAATTAAAAACAAATGAAAAATTAGGAGAATATATTTGGCACATTTTGTCAAATGATTACTGTATAATGAACCCTGAAAAAAAAAAAATGAGCTATGTTCATGAGTAGAGAGTTTACAAAGAACTAATACAAATACCAAAAACATATGAAAATGTTCTAACCCCAATACTAATTAGGGAAGAGCATGTAAAATGGTAAGGAGATCTTATTTCCCTTTCAAATTGTCAGATGATAAAACACAAATACCTAGTATTGCTAATGGTGTGGGGAAGAAGACACTCTTTAATACACTGTGGACATGAATGAAAATTCACATTTCCCAAGGCACTTTGGCAATATGTGAAAAATGTATATCTTGTTTCTAGGAATTTATCTTTTTAAAGATATATATATATATCTTTATTGATTTCAGAAAGAGGAAAGAAGAAGGAGAGAGAGATAGAAACATCAATGATGAGATAGTCATTGATTGAGCTCGAAACCCAGCCATGTGCCCTGACCGGGAATCGAAACCAGATTGTCTGGATCCTAGGTCGATGCTCATCCACTGAGCCACACCCGGCCAGGCTCTAGGAATTTATCGTAAAGACACAAAGGTGTGTGTAAGAAGTCAGCTACCGGGATATTTATCATAGCACTGTAAAATGTTCAAAAAGAGGATTGATTGTATACTTTATGGTGTTTCTAGGAATTTATCTTTACAATGGAAAAGGGATTACAATGGAAAAGAGTCATTAAATATGATGTGGTAGCGTGGCTGGTGTTGCTGTGTGGTTGAGCGTTGGCCCATGAACCAGGAAGTCACAGTTTGACACCTGTTCAGTGCACATGCCCAGGTTTTGGGCTCCTTTCTCAGTAGGGGGCGTGAAGGAGGCAGCTGATGAATGACTCTCATCATTGATGTTCCCCTCTCTCTTTGAAATCAATAAAAATATTTTTAAAAATATGATGTGGTAGAAGTATACTTACTGACATAAAAGAACTTCACAATATATTTCAAATGAAAATACAAAGCTTATACAACAGGATGTTAAGAATGGGTGTATAAAGTTTTTTATGAAAATATGAACACATCATTTCACTTGCATTCTAAACGAGAATTATTTACTAATATGCTACTTACACTAACTGATTAATTGTCTTCTTCTGCTCCTTGGATCTTCTGTAATTCATAAGCTTACCATGTGTTGATGTGTCAACACCTATGTCTTTAGGGGGACGGACAATGGGGGGTAACTTCAAGTTCAGAGCCTCCTTTTCTGCTGCAATGGCAGCTTTGTTTGGATCTGACATCTTGGTCCCTTAAAGATTAAAATACTCTGTACTCTGAGGAGAAAAAGTGCATAAAGCCATTATTGTAAAAACTAGCCTCAATATATTCATAACATATCTTATATATCAATATCCAAATTCTAGGCCTTTTTAGATGTTCCTCTCAAGTATGTTATTAGTCTAAAGAATGACAATTGAAATAAATGAGCAGGGATTCCTGTTAGAGTTCTAACTATCCACTTGCTATGAAAAGATGAAACCAGTCACTTCCAGGTTAGGGCTTCAGTTTCCTCAGGGATGAAATTGCAGTTCTAAAATTCTGGATTCAGATTTCCCCCAAGATGCAAATCACACCCATAACAACGACAACAAAATTCAGTTATTGAGGGTATACTCCCTCTTCCCCCAAACCAATTTAATTGTATCTTAGTTTTGCTACCTTCCTCGAAAGTGATACTCTGATCAAGCAAAAGTAGGCGTACTTAACACATAGAAAAATCTAGAAAGTCATGTAAATGCTGAACAATTATCTGTGATACCAACTGCATCTACTGCAGATTCCCACAGAATTTGGAGGTTCCCGTCTTGAAAAAGAAGGTATTTCTGCTGGCACCCATTTCGCAGTCTCCTGCCCTGGGAGAGGGGTGAAAAACTGAGGACAAGGAAGTACCTGTCTGTTTTTCGGTACTTGTCAGCTGCGCAGATAAGTGGCAAACGTTCAATGAGCTTCTCTTCTGGTGAAAGAAAAAGGGAAAACGAGGAGTGAAACCTCAGGAACCCCACTGACTCCCGGCCCAGCTAGGCGGGAGCCTCCCGCAGCAACAAAGTTGTCGCCATGGAAACGGCCGCGGTCGCAGTTGGAGAGATTGGGTAAAGGTTGCCTGGAGAGGCAGTCGCTGAGCTGCGACAGATTAGGATTACCTGTCACAACAATAACTCATTACTCAAGTAAATGGACGGTGAGTGAATGAGATATTTTTACCTGTCTTCCCTTGGAAGTGGTCCAGGGAATCAGAATCTTCAAATTGTGGAAAACCGCAAGACTGGAAATTCACATCTGTTGGGAAATAGATTTATGTAAACACTCTCTTTCAATGGAGTATCAAGTCTTCCAGTGTCCCACCGTAACTGCCCTATAAATTTGTAACTGATCAGCAACATAATTTATTTTGTTTCTATAATTGGTATTTATTTATACAGCACTTTTCCTTCAGGAAATCATTGGGTGGGAAAAAGTTAAGGCGTGTAAATTTTGTGAGTATGCTTGGAAAGAGAAATATGAAACTTTGCTATTTGAGGCTGCACAATGGATACTCTATCTTAATGATAATAGCCTAAATATATGTGCACAAATAAAATGGGGGCACAAATAAGTCCTGGGGGTGTATTGATGGCATAGTCATTCAACAAATATTTGAGCATCGTCTACAGGCCAGTCACCATGGAAAGAAATTTTTTTTTTTAATAAGAGTATAACCTACTCTATTGTGTATGGCACACAATAGGTCCTCTAAAAATGTTATCTGAGTGAATGAACAAATTAAATATACTTGTAGCTTGCAAAAGAAAATTATCTTTCTATAGAAAACAAAATACATGTACGTGATGGTTCCTTGACATATAACTACAAGGACTAATGGGAGAACAGCAGTCTTTTATATAACACACATCTTCTCCCAGTTATTTAATCAAACACTAATCTAACGGTGCTGTGAAGAGATTTTGCAGATATAATTCAAGTCTCCAATAAGTAAGATTATCCGGGTGGGCCTGACTCAATCAGTGGAAGTCCTTTTAAAAAAGAAGGTTTAGGCATGCCATGAGTCTGACTCCAAGCAGAAACTAACTCTACAATTACTCTTCCTCTCTGAATTTTCCCTTCCCAACAGCCTGCCCTACAGACCTTGGACTTGCCTAACCAGGCTCCACAATTGCAAGAGCTAATTCCTTGTCATAAATTCATATATATACACATACATGCATACATATGGATACATATGGGGATATATACAGTATACTGGTTCTGCTTCCCTCATTAAACCCTAATACAATGTATGCCTGTTTTAACAGCATAATTTATGTACACATAATTTACATGCTCTAAAATTCATCATTTTAAAGCATTCAGTTCAATTATTTTTAGGAAATTTATAGAGTTGTGCAATCATTACCAAGATCCAGTTCTAAAATATATTTCCATCACTGTAAAAAGTTCCCTTGGGCTTATTCGCACTCAATCCCCACTTCCACCTCCAGCTCCAGGCAACCACTGATTTGCTTTTGGTCTCTACAGATTTGCAGTTTCTGAACATTTCATATAAGTGGAATCATATGTTATGTAGACTATTGCCTGGCTTCTTTCACTTAATGATAATACGTTTGAGGCTTATGCATGTGTAGTATGTAACAGAAGCTCATTTCTTTTTATTGCTGAATAGTCTTCCATTATATGAACATATCACATTTGGTTTATCCATTCACCAGCTGATGGACATCTGGATTGCTTACAGTTTGGGGCTGTTATGAATAATCCTGCCATAAACATTCATGTACAAGTCTTTGGGTGAACATACATTTTCATTTCTCACCATCCATAAAAACCTAGAGTGGAATTGCTGGGTTGAATAGTGTGTGCTTAACCTTTTAAGACACTGTCAAACTGTTTTTCAAAGTGTCTGAAAGGTTTTAAATTTCTTCCAACAAAGATTTTCTCCTATATTTTCTTCTAGTTTTACGTTTTACATTTTGGTGTATGGTCCATTTAGAGTTAATTTCTATATGTGGTGAGAGGTATGGATCCACGTTTTTTTGTGTGTTTTTTTGCATACATATATAATTGTTCCAGGACAATTTGTTGAAAAGATTGTTCTTTCCCTGCCTGAACTGCCTTGGTGTTGTTGAAAAAAATCAATTGGTCATAATGTAAGGGTTTATTTCTGGACACTCAATTCTACGCCATTGATCTACATGTCTATCTTTATACCAATACCACACTGTCTTGATTAGTGTAGCTTTCATAAGAATGGCTATAGTTTTAAAAATGGGTAGTGTTAGTGCTCCAACTTTGTTCTTTTATAAATAGAAGTAATTTGGGGATGAAGGGGGTAATGGGGAGAAGGGTATGGGGGGGATAAATGATGATGGAAGGAAACTTGACTTGGGGTGATGAACACATGAGTGTGCAGATGATGTGTTGTGGAATTGTGCACCTGAAACCTGTATAATTTTGTTAACCAATGACACCCCAATGAATTCAATAAAAAGGAAAAAAAGAAGTAATTTTGACTACTCTAGGTCCTTTGCATTTAAATATAAATTTTAGGATCAGTTTATCAATTTCTGCAAAAGAGGCAGCTGGGATTTTAATAAATCTTTTGCTTTGAAAGAAAGAAAAAATATGTTAACAGAACATAGTTCATTTGAAGCTTAAACTCCTTCCTTAAAAGCTCTATTTCTGAGTCTAAGGGTCAGAAATATTATTTGTGAGAGCAGATTATTCATGAGAGCTGAGTCTTCATTATTTAAAAGTACTTAAGGTTATGACACCAAAATGTGATTCTATAATACTATACAAAAAGTTTCATCTACTTCTTAATAGAAATGTTGAAGATGCTAAGAGAACTTATGAGACTAACTTACTATGCTTTATACTATTCATTGTTTATTTCAAAATTAAAAAGGGGATTACAGGGAAAATAAATAAATTCATATGTTTAAGAGTTCTTCATGGACCTAAACTGTGATAGGTTTCACCTAGTTTCTTTGATTGAATTTTTTCAAACTAATTTTTCTTATTGCTGTTATACTAACATTATACCTTATATTAAATGATATAGCTACATCATATATTAAATATACTATGCTATATAGTATTATATAATATACAATGTCATCATTATAAATTACAATAAATATATTAAAATATAAGAAAGACATAGCACTGTTGGTGGGAATGTAAATTGGTACAGCCACTATGGAAAACAGTATAGATGTTCCTCAAAAAATTAAAAAAAGAACTACCATATGAGCCAGCAGTTCTACTTCTGGGTAGATATACAAAGAAAATAAAATCACTGTCTCAAAAAGAAAGCATAATGCTGCAATAAACATGCACCTCCATGTTCACTGTAGCATCACTTATAATAGCCAAGACATGGAAACAACTTAAGTATTTACTGATGGATAAATGGAAAGAAAAAAAAGACAATACAAAATATATAGATACAGTTATATAGATATAATAGAATATTATTCAGCCATAAAAAAGAAGGAACTCCATCCTGGCTGGGTGGCTCAGTTAGTTGGAGTGTCATCCCATACACCAAAAGGTTGTGAGTTTGATTTCTCGTCAGGACACATACCTAAGCTGTGGGTTCGATCTCTGGTCAGGGCACATACAGGAGGCAACCGATGGATGTTTCTCTCTCACATAGATGTCTCTCTCTCTCTTTCTCTCTCTCTCAAAATCAATTTAAAAAACATATCCTTGGGTAAGGATTTAAAAAAAAAGGAAATCCTGCCATTAAAACTGAATCCATAGATACAGAGAACAGATTGGTGGTTGCAGAGGAAGGGGAAGGTGGCAGGGCAGGGGAGGACAAGAAATGGGCGAAGGTGGTCAAAAAGTAAGGACTTCCTTCACAGTCATCAATGCCACTTTAATGATTTGTTTGTGCCTAATAAGTTTTTTTCACAGCAGTCTAACCAAACATAATTAAAATGGCTGATTATGCTGTCGATTCTCAAAAAAACCAACCAACCAACCAAAAAAAAAAAAAACACACAAAAAAAAACCTAAGAGCTTCCAGTTACAAGATAATCAAGTTTGGGGATGTAATATATACCACGGTGACTATAGTTAATGAATTGTACTGTATGTTTAAAATGTGTTAAGAGAATATATCTTAAGAGTTCACATCACAAGAAAAAGGGAAAAAAAATTAACTGTGAGGTGATGAATGTTAACTAAACTTATTGTGGTAACCATCTGGCAATATATACATATAACAAATCATTATGTTGTATACCTGGGACTAATACAATATTATGTCAATTATGTCTCCATAAAACTGGACAATCTAAAAATCAAAATTTTTTAAATAAATAGAAGAAATTGGTCCCTTAAATAAAAAGTAAACGGAACCCTGGCTTTACCCTGACGTGGTATCACTAGGTACTACTCAAAGTTTCTGAGTGCTATCACTCAAAACTGCAGTATCAGGTTGACCTAAAGTTAAAAAAGATAGAAATATATTAATGGTCCTTGCTGTTTACTGACGTTATTAACCAAAGTGAAAGTAATCACAAGAAACTAGTCTTCACACACTAATCTTTGCAGATACACGTGTAAGTAACAAGAGTAACTCCATCAACCCTTTTGATTAGTGAAAGTTAGCTTGTGCTTCTTGGTATCGACTGAGGATGGAAGAATAAATAGATTTCTATTGGCCCCTTCCCCTCTTGATATCAGTCTTTCAATCTCTAATTTTAATTATATAATTATAATTTATATTTATCATGTATATAATTACAATTTAGCCTCATAAATATATAGCTTCAAACACACCATTGATTATGTATTATTTTCAAGTCTGTTAAGTTCAAATTAAGCTTTCTATGGGAAGTTGTGGCACTTTGGGAACATTTTCAGACACTTTCTCTTGAAAGAACTGACAAGATAGTGAAAAGAGAAAGGTACTAAACTATGGTGGAAAAGTGGAAGGGTATACATTCATAAATATTTGTTTCTGCATACGAGTCAGGGATAGAAGGACTACTACTTTTATTCACTACGGGTATATTTTAACCTTTCAAAAAATACCAAAAAAAAAACAACACCTAAAAGAAAGGAATATGACACTTCAAGGCATCTGTCTCAAAACCAAGATTAAGACTCTGCTATAGGGTTAAACGAGATAAGCTTGCTTGAAAGAAAGTTACATGTTCTAATAGGGCTTTTATCTTCAAATAAGTTGATTTAAGATTGAGTTCTGCAAAGGTGCATGAAGAAAAATGCTGGGGATAAGAAAAAATGTCATTTTATTGACTTTTATCCCCATGTTGTAACCCTAGACTACACACACACCATGCTTGTCGCCTGTCAAATGCTTGGTGGGTGGGGGCAGGGGAGGGCAGGAATAGAAATTCCGAATGACTGCCAAGTCCATCCTTCTTTTAGAACACAGTTCAAAAGGCTTATTTGCCTCTTGATAAGCCAGGGGGGAATTGTATGGCTTATTATTAGATAACCAATAAGTATTCTACCTGTAGAATAAGATAGTATATACAAGCAGATCATTTGTCCTGAAAAAAAGACTTCAGTTTGTTCTTTGAATCTTCAAGGGCTTTTTCCCCCTTCAGTTAATCACAGAATACTAGGTATATTAAATACAAAAATCACTGTTTCTTGAAATACTTTCTCCATCTGGCTTTCAGTGAAGCTACACTTGTTCTTCTTACTCACTGGCTATTCTCAGTCTCCTGTCATTCACTCAAAACTGTCTGTGTGACCTTGAACTGGCAACTTAATCTCTCCGGGCCTCCCAACCGAAAAAGACGTTTCTAGCATCGTCACCGCTCACTAAATGAGTTATCATATATTGCTCGTTACTAACTACCACAGAGGCTCGGCGCGGCTCGGCACGTCGGCGCTCGCCCGGCCCGAGGCGAACCCACCACACCTCAGAAGAGGGCGAGCAGTGCCGGGAACGCAGGAGAGGGGCTTGAGCAACGCTCGCCACTGCCGAGCCTGTCCGACAGCCCGGGGGCAGTTCCCTACGCCCTCGCGCGGTTCAGGCCAGAGGCCCCGAGCACCAGGCGACCGGTTCCAGTCCCGGCGAGGCACCGCCTCCTTCCGGGAAGGGGCACCCGTCACCGCCCAGCCACTTCCGGCTTGGGGCACCCTCCCTGCCATTTCTAACTGCACTTTCGATGAAACTGTGGTGTCTAATATTTCCCTCTGGCGCCTCTATATTTTCCTCACTTCCCCCTCTTTGTGACTCAAGTTGAAGGTAAAATTTAATCTGGGAGGTATTAAAGACAGGCGTGGCTATGAGAAAAAAGAGCACGTGAGCCGATCTGGCGAAAGTGCCTGGCAGGAGCACATCCGCCCTCTCCTCGCCGGCCGGAAGTTGCGGGACTGAATGGGTCTCGGAGCCGGTAGCTGTATCTGCTCTGTTACCACCTGAGGCTCAGCGGCCGCCTGTCCCGTCAGCCGCTGGGCCACCAGGTTCATGTGGAGGCTCCCAGGAGCCCGCGCCGCGCTTCGTGGGGTCCGCGGGGCCGTGGAGCGGCACAGTCGGGCCCAGACGGCAACTGAGACGGCCACGGGCTCGATGGAGCGCGCTGTAGTGCGCTGTGTGCCCTCCGAGCCTAAGCTAAGCCTGTCGTTCGCGCTGGCCGACGGCAGCCACAAGAACATGCAGCGCGACCAAAGCGAGCCTCTGGGTCGAGCCCTCAGCCGGATCGCCACCAACGCTCTCAAAGGCCACGCTAAGGCGGCGGCGGCCAAGAAGAGCAGGAAGAACCGGCCAAACGCAAGCGGCGGAGGGGCCTGTGCGGGGCCTGGGCCCGAGCCGGCTGCGGCCTGCGAACCGGTGGTGAAGCTGTACTACCGGGAGGAGGCAGTGGCTGAAGACGTGCTCAATGTGGACGCCTGGCAGGACGGCGCGGTGCTGCAGATCGGGGATGTCAAGTACAAGGTGGAGCGCAACCCTCCCGCCTTCACCGAGCTGCAGTTGCCACGCTACATCATGGCAGGCTTCCCGGTTTGCCCCAAGCTCAGCCTCGAATTTGGGGATCCCGCCGGCTCCCTCTTCCGCTGGTACAGAGAAGCCAAACCTCGGTCTGTGGAGCCTGAGGGAGGGGGCCCCTCGTCATTGTCTCCCTCCTCACCCTATCCTAGTTGGACTGAAACGGGCGTGGACGAGCGCGTCTACACCCCGTCCAATGCCGACATCGGACTACGGCTCAAGCTTCATTGCACCCCAGGCAATGGGCAGCGCTTCGGGCCAAGCCGGGAGTTGGAAAGCGTGTGTCCAGTGGAGGCCGGGCCCGGCACTTGCACCTTTGATCACCGGCATCTGTACACTAAAAAGGTAACAGACGACGCTCTCATCCGCACTGTCTCCTACAACATCCTCGCGGACACTTACGCCCAGACTGAGTTTTCGCGGACCGTCCTGTACCCTTACTGTGCCCCTTACGCCCTGGAGCTCGACTACCGCCAGAACCTAATCCAGAAGGAACTCACTGGCTACAATGCCGACCTCATCTGTTTGCAGGAGGTTGACCGCAGTGTGTTTACAGACAGCTTGGTGCCGGCTCTCGACGCCTTTGGGCTGGAGGGAGTATTTCGAATCAAGCAGCAGGAAGGCCTGGCTACTTTCTACCGCAAGTCCAAGTTTAACCTCCTTAGCCAGCATGACATTTCTTTCCATGAAGCCCTGGAATCCGACCCACTTCACAAAGAACTGCTGGAGAAATTAGTTTTGAACCCATCGGCACAGGAGAGAGTGTTCCAGAGATCGTCTGTCCTTCAGGTAAAGTAGCTCCGCCAGTCTTTTTAAGTACTCGTCCATTTCTAGGGTTCTGGAAGGGGAGTAGGGGTGGGGTTGGGGTGGGGCAGCTTCTAATTGAGATGAAACCATCCAGATTTTACTGAAAGGTGTTTGCTCTTTTATCTTTAGCACAAAGGTTAACACTCATTCATTGAGCAAATACTTATTGAGCACTCGGGCGTGCTGAGCAGGCAGCAGGCTGCCTTCAACTAGACTCTATTAGTGCTTACAATCTAGTGGGGGAGAGACATGCTAAATACAATAATAATGCTAATAGCTAATATTTTCTTACTACTTACCAAGAACTGTTCTGACACATTCTAAAGTACTTAAGTGTCTGACATGTTTTACAAAGTGCTCCATAAGTATTAGATATTATTTTAATTTTTGGTTCATAGTAATCCTGCTATGAACCCAATAGTTCCCATTATTCAGATGTTATCCTTCCCATTTCATAAATGGGGAAATGGCCAAGTTTACTTGCCCAAGTTCACACAAATGTAGAGCCAGGATTCTTACAGTTATAATATTCCATTGTTAGCTGCTTCTTAGCTTAGGCTATCTTAGTTTTTTAAAACATTTTGTGTTTGTCCAGAGGTTTTAGGTAATTGGTTTTGTTCACAGTAAGAAAAGTAGCCACCATTTTTTTCAGCACCTACTGTGTTTCATGCACCTCATGTAAACTCATTTAATTGAATCCACACCATGGTCTCCCTTGAGGGAAGCATGATAATTGCCTTTTTTTTTTCTTCTTTTTTTTACCAGTGATGAAATTGGTTTAGAAAAAAGTCTCTTTTTCCAGATCACACTGCTGTAAATGGTAGAGTGGGTATTCAAATCTAGTTCTACCTCACTTCAAAGCCTGCTCTTATCTCCATCTTTGGTGTTGTCTAAAACAAGAATATATCTAGAGTATATTCTTTTTATATTACCTGTATATGTTGGGCTGTTACTAAAACATGTTACACTTTGCCCTATTCACTTATACAGTAGTCCTCCTAAACCATGATTTTGCTTTCCTTGGTTTCAGTTACCTGCGCTCCAAAAATGTCAAGTGAAAAATTTCAGAAATAAACAATTCATACATTTTAAATTGCCTACTGCTCTGAGTAGCGTAATGAAATCTCACACCTTCCTGCTCCATCCCACTGGATGTGAATCATCCCTTTTTCCAGCATATCCATGCAGCATAGGTTACCTGTCCATTAGTCACCCAGTAGCCATCTTGGGCATCAGATGGACTGTCAGTGTCACAGTGCTTGTGTTCAAGAAACCCTGATAGTTGCCTAACACTGTGCCACATGCCTATGTCTTCACCTCACTTCATACTTCACGTAGAGTGCAATACAATATGTTGAGAGATCACATTACTTTTATTATATATATGCAGTGTTATAATAGTTCTATTTTATTATTAGTTATTGTTAATCTCTTACTGTGCCTAATTTAAAAATTAAACTTTATCATAGGTATGTACGTATAGGAAAAAACATAGTATATATATAGGATTTGGTGTTTTTCATGGTTTCAGGCATCTACTGAGGATCTTAGAATATATCCCCCATGGATAAGAGGACACTACTATATTCAAAAACTCTTAGTCCTGGCCAGGTAGCTCACTCATTTGGTTAGAGCGTCATCCTGATATGCTGATTGCAGGTTTCATCCCTGGTCAGTGGGCACATACAAGAATCAACCAATGAATGCATAAATAAGTGGAACAACAAATCAATGTGTTTCTCCCCCTCCCTCCCCCTAAAATCAATTTTTTTTAAATTAAAACTTTTAGCAAAAGATACATTTCACAATCATGATCATACTTTATCAGTATGGGAAGGATATAGAATAAAATGTTAGTTCATCATATAGTCTTAGATAAAAAACGATTCAGGAGATTGGCAGATAGCAACTGAAGTCTCAGCACTTTCTGTGTTTTAGGTTTCTGTTCTTCAGTCTACAAAGGACTCTTCTAAAAAGATATGTGTTGCTAATACCCATCTCTACTGGCATCCCAAAGGTAGGTTTTATTGGTTTTCACAAGTGACCTAAACATGGTAACTTAAGGTCAATAAACCTGTTTTACACAAATATATATTTTTCTTTCCATTTTGAGATATAATTGACATACAGCACTATACAAGTTTAAGGTATACAACAATGACTTGACTTATATACATTGCAAAACGATTACTGCAACAGGCTTATCTAGATACCAATAAAAGGTGGGGCTTTTTTCTTGTGATGAAAATTTTTAGGATTTACTCTACCAGCTTTCAAATATACCACACAGCAGTGATAACTATACTCATCATGTTGTACGTTAAATCCCCAGTGCTTATTTATCTTATAATTAAGTGTGTACCTTTTGACCACCTTTATCTAATCCCACCCCCACCCCTGGCACAGTCACACACAATACACATCTTGAATGTCAGCCAAATGCTGTAGTTTTTGTCTTCCTTTTTTTTTTTTTTAACTTAAAGGCAACTTTAAAAAGTTACTTACATTAATGTTTTTTATATTCATAGGTGGGTACATTCGTCTCATTCAAATGGCAGTTGCCTTGGCTCACATTAGACATGTCTCATGTGATCTGTATCCTGGCATACCAGTTATATTTTGTGGGGACTTTAATAGTACCCCATCAACAGGAATGTATCATTTTGTCATCAGTGGAAACATTCCAGAGGATCATGAAGACTGGGCTTCCTATGGGGAAGAGGAACGATGCAACATGTCTCTTACCCATTTCTTGAAACTGAAAAGTGCTTGTGGTGAACCTGCTTACACAAATTATGTTGGTGGCTTTCATGGATGTCTGGATTACATTTTCATTGATTTAAATGCTTTAGAGGTTGAACAGGTGATTCCACTACCTAGTCATGAAGAAGTTACCACCCACCAGGCCTTACCTAGTGTTTCTCATCCCTCTGATCACATAGCACTTGTATGTGATTTAAAATGGAAATAGATTTGTGTTTAATGGAATTTAAGTCTACTTTAGTAAGGGAAATTTAATATAAATCAAAGTTTATGTGTAACCTTCAAAGAGGAAAACTAGACATTAAGTTCTTAGTTCTTACCCTCCCAGTTACATTCTAGTGTCTCCATTACATGACTATTCATGATCTTTGCATAATATAGTTTCTGTACCCTTTTATTCCCCTACACTTAGAGGAAAAACAAATATATTTATGACTGGCAGGGAACATTGAATTATTGTGTACATTTTATAAGTACTTTTTTTTAGCCTCATAATTAAGAATTTTGTAAAAACATTTGAATGATGCTATAATTTTTCTATCATAACACATTTCCAATTGAATCATGTTTATATAATTAGGGGGAAAATGCATATAAGTTAAGGTGAGAGGCCTAAGTTCTAATACATGGGAGGAATAACATTAGGGCCTACCTCTACCTCAATTTGGTTAGCAATTTAATACAACTTCAGAGCTTTAACAAAAGATTAAAATATACAGCACCAATTGTTATTTCTTCTCATCTTTCATTTTTCAATTAACAGTTTCATTGTCTTCTTTTTAGGATTTTAGTTAAGAGTATGGTACAAATAAACCTATTCATATTCTCTTTCTTACCGCAGCTCATTTTAACTTTTAGGATGCAAGCACAATTGAATATTCAAAGTGAATGACAACAAAGTCAACTTGATCCCTTTTTCTTTAATTACTCTTGCCCATGAAAAATGTTCATAAATTAACAGGGAATTTGACCATGTGATCTTAGAGAATACAGCACAATACATTATGAGAAACTGCCTACTGATATGGGCTTTAAATTTTGGATGAACTATTAAGCATTTCTATGCTAGCAGTATTTTTGAAATTGTTGGTTTTATAAATAGAAAGGGCAGTAGTGGGGCTTTTGAGCATCTCGTAAATAAACTATTCCTTTTATAGGCCTGAGCATTACAGTTTGAGTTACAATATTGTATTGAGGTAAACATTGTATATATAATTTATATACTGTAAAAAAAAATTTTAATATGAAGCCAAACTTTCTAAAATTAGAAATTACAGTTTTACTGATTAGTGTCTAGCCTAGAGTGGTAACCAAGCTTTTCTAACTCATTTATCACCATACCAAATCTGTAATGTTTTAGCTGTTGCTCTTTTGATGTTCAGGAAAACCTTAATGTTATCTATCTCATTTCTGCATTTAATTTCCAGCTTAGATATTAAAAGCCCACCCACTTCAAGAAGAGCTCTGATTTTCCACAGTTGTAAGAGCCTTTGTTCCAAATTCTTTCATTTCTAAACATAACACCATAAGAACTTTACTCTTTTAATAAGTAGCCTGTACTTTCATATTCTGCTCACTATCCAATGTATTGTTAATTCTTAGTTTAGTAAGTTTGAGAATGAGAGGGATTTACATCCACTTCAGATTGAACCTTGAAGTACTTAAAAGTACTTGGGGGGAAAACTAAGGTGGCAGTTTCTTGGGGTTTTTTTTAGAAAGAGCTATAAGTGAAAAATTGACGTTACCAAATTGTGCTTTCCTAAATAACATTTTTGAGAGCATTTTAACATCAGTTCACAGATACATAAATGTTAAAGCCAGAATCTGATTCTTTTACAAAAAAATTTTTCTTTTTGTTTTTGGTCTGCTTTCAAACAAACATGTTGATAGGGCTCTTACAATAACTTGAGAGAAAACAAAAAGCTTCTAAGCAAAAAGTTGAGAAACACTGAAAGAAAAAATTGTAACATGATATACTCATGCCCACAAGAAAAACATGTAGGTCATATATTAACAACATGGCTAGCCTAGCAAATTCAACTCTGGTCAGAAAAACTAAACACTTATCAAACATTCCACATCTGGAATCTTTAAATTTGTTATTTGCTGACTAAACTGTGATCAGATTGTATAGAAGCATTTCAGAATATTTGAATATAGAATATTATGAAGTGCCACATACTCTGGTTAAATCTTCAGTATACAGATATGTTAGTATGATTCGAGTCGAAAGGTAGGGAACACTAAGAAAACTGAATAAATAGCATACCAAAATTTCCTTGTGTTCATTAGAATAAAACATTCAGAAGTTTTGTGTTTAAAGCCATCTTTGTGACTGAATTTTTCAATTACATTTGGATTTTTAGTACATTTAATTTTAATAAAATAAGGAGTCTAGCAACTCTGTGGTGAACCACATTTTAAGATGTAATTAGTTCTTGCTGTAGGAATTAACATTCTAAAATTTTATATTGATTATAAATAAGAATTTATAGAACACATAATCCTGTTCATTGAATTTTGGCACAGTTGCCACTAAACGTATACACTGGTAGTTCATAATTTATTAGCAAACAAATCATTTCTGGCTATAATGTAATATTCTTTAAAATTCTGAATACTAATACCAGTTGTTTCAAATTTCCAAGTGATGACTTTTCTAACATAAGACCTGATTATCATCAGAATGTGGTGGTTTCAGTCTGGAGGTAGATCTCCGAGGAACATAAATAAAAGGGAGAGAGGGTCCAAAGAATATTACTGTGGGGAGATCTCCTTGGTGGAAACTGACACCTTTAGATCTCATATTCTCCAGCTATGAAATATAGGCAGAAGTTCCCTACAAACTAGTTTGAGACAAAACCAAAACCCGTATGTAATGAAGGGTGAAAGTTTGCACTACTAGTTTATCAAAGGCCCACATGACAACTCAATAGGGAAAATCTTTCCTCTAAATTACAGAGTCAACACTGATTTTCTAAACAATTCAAAAACATTTTGTTTTGAAATTTTTGCTATTTTGCTCAATATAGTACTAGAAGGAAATGTTATCTAGATTTCATTTGGGGAGGTGAAACACCTTTGAGAGCTTGCACTGGTTTGGGTAATATTCCAATTCAAAAAGTCTCACTTTATGAGAAAGTCCATGCTTTAACTTATTGATGGTATTAGAGCTGTATTTGGGTGGTTTTTAAGGCTAATCCCTGTTGTATCAGTACTTCATTCCTTTGTGTGGCTGAATATTATTCCATTGTATATACCATATTTTGTTTATCCAAATGGACATTTGGGTTGTTCCTGCCTTTTGGCTATTGTGAATAATGCTGCTATGAACATTTGTGTACAAGTTTCGTGTGGGCACGTTTTTAATTTTTCAGTTATAATCTAAGAGTGGTTGCTGGGCCATATGGTAATTGTGTTTAACTTTTTGAGAAGCTGCCAAAATGTTTTTCACAGCAGCCACACAGTTTTACATTCCCACCAGTAGTGTATGAGCTTCAATTTCTCCATATCCTCACCAACTTATTTTACATTTTTAAAATTTTAGTCATTGAAGTGGATGTGAGGTGGTATCTTTACTATGTATTTTAAACTTTAGTCCGATTAGTTATGGTGTTGCAGTCATGAACTAGATTATTCACAATGGATTATACAATCTCCTATGTTTTTCCAGACAGCTCATCTTCAGCAGTTCCTACTTTTACAAGCTTGTGTCAAGTTAGGTCAGTCTCGTTGCTTCTTTTGAAGATTTGGGAAGAAAAATGTTCTACACACACACAAGTCCTGGAGTGTAAATAAATTAGAATTAGAAGTCTAAGATTAAAAAAAAAAAAAAAAAGTGGGTCTACTTCAGTGATTTCAGAGAATGAATTTGCTAATTAATGTTGGCTTTTAAATGCTTTAGCCATGTTCCACTATTACCCACCACTTTTAAAATCCCAGTTTAGGTTCAATGTAGCAGCAGATAGCAAGAATGCCTAAATAAATACTAATTCCTGAGAAGACTGAGCTATCACTGAATATACCTTACCAAGTTATAATACATAATTATAAAGAGACTAAACTCTGATTATTAAAAACCTTAGGTTTTGGAAAGAAACCTTAAATTCAAGATAAGCTTTAAAAAACATATTGAATTAATATGACTTTTAAAATTATAATATGGAAAAAATATTTTGAAAGTTGGCCATCTTTAGTGTATTGAAGCATATTGAAGCCAGGTGCTAAAATTAAATATATAAATGATAATCTAAATTGTAGACCTTAAAAATACTAGATCTTTTAGTACAGTTGGCTGCCACCCTCTGTATAACTAGTAATTAATAGCTGGATTCATTCTGCTAACTAGATTGTCAGAATTCGTCTTCATATTGTCAGTGTTAACTTTCTACTCAATTTTCAATTTCCTTGAGAAAACTTCACTAAAAACAAACTGAATCATTTTCATCTTCTGTCCATTATTCATTGATTGTATGTCAAGGGGTTTATATAATGCAATCCCTTTTGCCCAGAACTCACTTTAATGATATCCTAGTGTTGCTGAAGTACATCTCCTTACTGTACTGAATTATTCCTAGTTTGCATTTTTGTGGATTTCATCTCATTTGTGTTCTATAATTGAAAACAATAAAGTAGGGAATTGGATAGGCTTTATTTATTTAGTTGGCTTCCTTATATTGGAGGACCAATATAAACACTTTAGTATTGCATATAATCTTCATTCCCCTGTGAAATAGTTTGAAGAGATGGTGTATCCAGGGATACAATTATTAGAAACAAAGCTGGCCCTTTCTCAGAAAATCTGGGTGAAGTATAGTGTTTTGGATATCAAACCAAAGAATATTTCTAAAGCTAAAGGATTTTAAGTATTGTAAATAATGTAATTACGTTATTGTTTATTACACACCTACAGAAATCTAGCTTTTTGCATCCTGGCTTGTGTCCTTTTTCCTCTCCTAAGTGAACGAGTCCCATGATGCTTTGGTTTTTCAATCCAAATTGATCTATTTTCTCTTTAATTGCTTTTTGTCACTGTATGTCAACTGAATTGACAAGGACTGGCCCCCAAAAGAAACCCCACATTCATGAGCAATTACATTTCCCCTTCCACTCAGCTCCTGGCAACCACTTATCTTTTTGTCTATGTATTTGCCTATTCTGGACATTTCATATAAATGGAATCATACAATTATGTAGTCTTTTGTGACTGACTTCTTTTACTTAGTATGTTTTTAAGGTTCTTCCATGTTGTAGTTTGCATCAGTACTTCATTCCTTTTTATAATGAATATTTCATTGTATGGACATACCACATTTTATTTATCTGTCAATTGAAGGATATTTGGGTTGCTTCCACTTTTTGGTTTCTGTGAATAATGCTGCACATTTGTGTACAAGCTTTTTGAGTGGACATGTTTTCTTTCTCTTGGACATATATATAAAAGTAGAAATGCAGCCCTGGTCTATGTGGCTCTCTGGATAGAGCATCTGCCCACTCACAGAAGGGTTACGGGTTCGATTCCTGGTCAACGGCACATACTGGGGCTGCAGGTTTGATCCAGTCAGGTGCTTGTAGGAGGCAACCAATCGATGTGTCTCTCACATTGATGTTTCTCTCTCTCTCTCTCTCTCTGTCTCTCTGCCCTTCTACTCTCTCTAAAATTCAGTGGAAAAAATTTCAAGTGGGAATTAACAAAAGAATTGCTGGACCATTTGGAAAATGTTTAACCTATTGAGGAACTGTTATTATCCAAAGCAGTTGCACCATTTTGCATTTCCACCAGCAATGTATGAAGGTTCGTTTCTCCACATCACCAATGCTTATCTTTTGATTTCAGCCATCCTAGTATGAAGCAGCATTTCACGGTGGTTTTGATTTATATTTCCCTGATGGCTAATGATCAGCGTCTTTTTATATGCTTACTGGCCATCAGTCTGTCTTTGGAGCCCATTTTAAAAATTGAGTTTTGGACATACAGATGGCCAACAGACATGAAAAAATCATGTCACTATCAGAGAGATGTAAATTAAAACCACACTGAGATAATCTCACACCTGTCAGATGGCTACTATCAACAAATCAACATGACAAGTGCTGGCAAGGGTGTGGAGAAAGGGGAAGCCTAGTACATAGCTGGTGGGAATGCAGACTGGTGCAGCCGCTATGGAAAACAGTATGGAGTTTCCTCAAAAAAAATTAAAAATGGAACTGCCATTTGACCCCGCGATCCCACTTCTAGGAATATAACCTAAGAAATCCAAAGCACCAGTCAGAATTTATACACCACTGTGCTCACAGCAGCACAATTTACAATAGCTAAGATCTGGAAACAGCCCCAAGTGCCCATCAGTAGATGAGTGGGTAAAAAAGCTGTGGGGCATTTACACCGTGGAATACGATGCAGCTGTAAAAAAGGATCTCATACCCTTTGTGACAGCATGGATGGACCTAGAGAATATTATGCTGAGTGAAATAAGCCAGGCAGAGAAAGACAAATATCACATGATCTCACTTATAAGTGGAATCTAATGAACATCATAAACTGACAGACAAAATAGGTACAGAAGCATGGAACAGACTGACATATCTCAGAGGGGGGTGGGGCAGATGGGAAGAGATTAACCAAAGAACTTATATACATATATGTATAACCAATGGACACAGTGTGGTGAAGGCCTGGGGTGGGACAGGGGCTGGGAGGAGGGGGGGGATAAAGGGGCAGAAGTTGGGGAACATCTGTAATACTGTCAACAATAAAAAATAATAAATACTTAGTTGTCTTTTTAGTGTTTAGCTACCACCACCACCCTTTTTAATCATCATCCCTCATCTCTTCAGAGCTACCTGGGAGGCAAACCTTGCTCAGTCTGTGCTAATTAGTGGCACAACCCAGCCTACAAAAGAACATACCATAAGAACAGTGCTGCACTAGCCAGCTTGGCTCAGTGGTTAGAGCATGGGCCTGAGCACTGAAGGGTCCCGGGTTTGACCTCAGCCAAGGGCATGTAGCTTGGTGGCAGGCTCAATCCCCTACCCCGGTCTAGGTGCAAGAGGGAGGCAACCAATCAATGCGCCTCTCACACATTGATGCTTCTTTCTCTCCCCCCCCCTCTGAAAAGCACTGGAAAAAAATATCTTGTGAGGATAAAAAAAAAAAGGACAGCGCAGAAATCCCTGGCAAGCTCAGGAAGGCTCCTGACTCAACTGTCCTTTAAAATAAAAAGGACATTATAGGCATCTACTAGTACAGCTGCCTTAACTATTCTTTGCCTGAGTCCAGATTGTTGCCTTTGCCATTGATTTCTCACAATCTGTTACTAGAATATAACCGCTTAAGCATTTCATATGGTTTGTGAAAATAAGGTAAAGGGATATTTGTCTAAAAGTAACACAGTAAGAAACAAAAGCAGCCAACCTTGCAGTAGTGGTCCTTTAAGTTAGGCACCTGAATGACATGTTGCAACGCATATGCTAGAAAAAAATTTATTAAGAATCTACTTGTGCTTAAATGACTCTCAGGACTAAACTTATTAATACAGCCTTTAAAGTAAAATATTTAGATGACCTTAATGAGACTAAGAATGTAAACCTAGTATTTCATTCCTAACATTTTCCTAAAAATCACTACACTAATTATAAACAAGTGTTGTTTGGGAAGAGCTCTTGGTGTGCCAATGCTATCCCAACACTACCTGCTGAACCTTGGGCAAGGTCAACTGCTGGTGGTAGATTATTTCTAAATCACTCAGAATTCAACCTTCTGAAAAGGTAATCAGACTCTAAAACTGGTTCATTTTTCCCTATAACATCTTCAGATAATGTTCTTACACTTACCATTTGCTCTTTATTACTCAGTCTGTTTTCATATTTATTCTACCAGTTGGTAACGCATATTTACATTAAAGAAACATCCAACATAACACCCGAAAGCATAAGCACTTGTTTCCAATGATGTCAAAAGTCACTTTCACCTCCATGAAAAGAACCAGAAATTGCACATTTAAATTTTGATCCGGACTTCTGGTTTTTGGTCCTTATGTAAGAAGCTTGGAAGTTGCCACTCTGTCCTAACAAGCAGCAAAAACTCAAACTGAAAAACCAACAACTGTTCTTAGATCTAAAAGAGATGTCACAGGGCAAACCAGTGCCCCCCAAATTGGAGACCAACAGGTGAATACAGTCACAACTTAAAGGAGCAGAAACCTCTGTGGGAACTAGTGCCAGGTAGGGAAACCTCAACTGTAATCAAGGAACTGCTGAAGGCTCAGTGTGGACAACTGAAAGTTACAACTCCAGGGGAACCCAGTCGTTGGGGGAAGGGAGGGACACACTTGTGAGTTTTACTTCCTAGATTTCTGCCAGTTTCTCAGTGAATATTGGAGAAAAATCCCCTCATGGTTCTAGCAGGGGGAGGGGGAAAGGAACCATTTTTTAAAATGCCAGGGCATCTTGTCTTAACAAGGTCTGCCCCAAGGGAAACTAAACAGACCCTAATGTACAGGGGTTTTATCAGAGCCTAAATGACCAGGCAGAAAGGACATATTCAAATCCAGTCCACTCTAGCCCTCCTGTCCCACCTAAGGAAGAGAAAAAAAGATAATGAGACACATGTAAAATTCAGTCCAGAGACAGACCTAATCACTGAACGATAAAAAGTCTTCCTCTACTTCCACAACTTACCATATCATTACTACTAAAGGCCTACTTACAGCATTTCCTTTTACCCAATATATCCTGTACAGTGCTCAAGATTACAGGACATACTAAAAGGGGGAAAAAGTTTTGATGAGAAGACTCAGATATAGGAGGGATGACAGAATTACTCAGACCAGGAATTTAAAACAATTATAATGATGTTAAGGGCTCTAATGGGTAGACAATATACAAGAACAGATCGGCAATGTTAGCAGAGAATAAAAAAGAAATGCTAGAGATAAACACTGTCACCACTAGAGAATGCCTTCAGTGGGCTTATTAACAGACTAGACATGGCTAAGGAAAGAATCTGAGTTTAAGGATATCTTAACAGAAATCTCCAAAGCTAAAATGCAAAGAGAAAAAAAAGACCAAAAAATAAATAAAAAACTAATCCCCAAACAAAAAAAAGACTATCCAAGAATTGTGGGAAATACAAAGGGAGTAACATATATGTAATAGGAATACCAGAAGGAGAAGAGCAGCAGAATATTTGAAGCAATGACTGAGAATTTCAAATGCCAGGCGTGCACGCACACACAGATTAACACCAAGTAGAATAAATGCCAAAAAACTTACACCTATGCATATCATTTTCAAACTACAGAAAAGACAAAGGAAAAATTTCTGAAAGCAACCAGAGGTAAAAACACCCTACCTGTAGAGCAAAGAATTACATCTGACCTCTCAGAAACCATACCAGCAAGAGTGAAGCAAAATATTATAAAAGGGGGGGGGGAGCTCCACCAACCTAAAATTATGTACCCTGCAAATTTCTCTTTCAAGAGTGAAAGAGAAATAAATAACTGGAAGGATTAGAATTTTGTTATTAAGGTAAAGGCATACCTCGAAGATGCTGTACATTCAGTTCCAAATCACTACACTAAAGCAAGTATTTCAATAAAGCAAACTGTAATCTTTTTGCTGGTGGAGTGTCTTCAATTTGTAAAAATGCGAACAAACAAAACCTGCCAACGTCACCCTGGCTGGTGTGACTTGGAGCGTCATCTCATTAACCGAAAGATTTCAGGTTCGATCCCCGGTCAAGGCATGGACGGAAGGCAACTAGGTGATGTTCTCTCTCACATTTCTCTCTCTCTCCCCCCCTTCCCTTCTCTCTAAAGTCAATAAGCATAGCCTCAGGTGAGGATTAAAAAAAAAAAAAGCCAACATCTGTGAAGCACAATAAAACAAGGTATGCTGGTACTCACACTACCCATGAAGAGTACACTGTTACTTTTAAGTGGACTTGGATTAGTTGCAAGTTCTAGGGCAACCACTGAAAAAGTTTTCAAAAGTATAACTGATGCTAAGGAGAGAAAACAGAATCATATATAGTGTTCAAACAAAACCACAAAGGGCAGAAAAAAAAATTGGAAAACTAAAATAGGAACAAACAAGTGCAGCAATTAGAAAAATTACAAGTATGGTAGATATTAATTAAACTATGTCAATAATCACTTCAAACATCAATGGTCTAAGTGCACCAAATGTAAATCAGAGATTGTCAGGTGGATCAAAACCAAGACCCAGCTATATGTTGTCTACAAGAGACCCACTTTATTTTTTTTTTTTTAAATTGATTTGAGAGAGGAAAGGAGAGGGAGAGAAACGTTGGTTTGTTGTTCCTCATTGATGCATTCAATGGTTGATTCTTGTATGTGCCCTGACCCAGGAGTGAACCCACAGCCCTGGTATTGGGACGACACTCCAACCAATCGAGCTACCTGGCCAGGGCTCAAGAGACTCACTTTAAATGTAAATATAAAGACGTATATAGATTAAAAGTAAATAGATATCAAAATAATAAGATAAGCCACAGACTGGAAGAAAATATTTGCAAAACACACATCTGAAAAAGGACTGTTATCCAAAATATACAACAACTCTTAAAAACTCAACAGTAAGAAAATGCAATTAAAAAATGGGCCAAAGAACTAAACCCCAACAAAGACATACAGATGGCAAATAAGCATATGAAAAGATGCTTCACACCATGTCATCAGGAAAAGGCAAATTAAAATGAGATACCACCACACACTTAGTAAATGGCCCAAATCCAGACACTCTCAACACCAAATGCTGGTCAGGATGTGGAACAAGAATTCTCATACATTGCTGCCACCAGCAATGCAAAATGGTACAGCCATTTTGGATGAGTTTGATGGTTTTTTACAAAACTAAACACTTTTACCATTAAATCCAGCAATCATGCTCCTTGGTACCCAAAGAAGTTGAAAATTTATGTCCACACAAAAACCTGCACATGGATAACTATAGGAATTTTATTCATAATTGCCAAAATTTGGAAGCAACCAAGGTCTCCTTCAGTAGGTAAATGGATAAACAGTGGTACATGAGCTATCATGCCATGACAAGACATGGAAGAAACTTAAACGCCTATTTTTAAGTGAAAGAATCCTATGTGAAAAGGCTACATCTTGTATGATTCCAAATATATAACATTCTGGAAAAGGCAAAACTATGGAGGCACTGAAAAGATCAGTGTTTGCCAGCTGTTGAGGGTAGGAGAGAAGAATGAATAGGTGACCCACAGAGGATTTTTAGAGCAGTGAAAATAACTCTGTATACTATAACAATGGATATGTATTATACGTTTGTCCAAATTCACAGAATGTTCACCAAGAGTGACCCCTAATGTTAACTATGAATTTGAGGTGATTATGATTTGTCAATACAGGTTCATCAGTTCTAACAATGTACCACTCTGGTGGGGGATGTTAATAATGGGAGATGGTGGGGGGGGCAGGAGATATATGGGAACTCTCTATACCTTCCTCAATTTTTTTTGGAAACCTAAAACTGCTCTTTAAAAAGTCTTTTAAAAAAGTAAGTGGGTGAAGAAAGATATACCATGCTAACACTAATAAAAAGAATAGCTATATTGAATTTCAGATAGACTTCAAAACAAGGGAAGTGAGGGATAGAGGCATTTCATGATAAAGGAGGCAGCTCTCCTAAGATCTAACAATTGTAAATATGTATGCACCTAACAACAGAATATCAAGCTATATGAGATGAGGCAGAAATGAACAAAATCTTGCAAGGAGAAATACAGAGTGAGGCAAAAGTAGGCTTACAGTTGTTCATATGGAAAATAATACAATAGTTAATAAATAATACAAGAATAAACTCTTGTGTTTCATGTACTCACAACTGTAAACCTACTTTTGCCCCACACGGTATATGTACCCACTACAGTTAGAGACTTCAACACCCCTCTACCAGAATGGACTGATCAAACAGGCAGAAATCAGTAAGCACATTCAATAGTTGAAATCAACACCACCATCAATCAACTGGATATAATTGACATCTGGAGACTACATCCATAGAATACATTCTTCTTAAGCTCATGATGCAGCGAAAGCTCAAGAAGATCCACCAAGATTGACAACATCCTGAGCCATAAACACACTTCACAAATTTAAAGGAAATCACGTGGTGTCTACTCTCAGATCACAATGGAATCGTACAAGAAATCAAAAATAGAAAGCTGGGCCAGCCGGTGTGGCTCAGTGGTTGAGCATTGACGTATGATCCAGATAACAGTTTGATTCCCGGTCAGGGCGCATGCCCGGGTTGCAGGCTCGATCCCGCAGCAGGGGGGTGCAGCAGGCAGCCAATCAATGACTCTCATCATTGATGTTTCTCTCCCTCTCCCTTCTCTGAAATCAACAAAAATATATATTTTTAAGAAACAGAAAACTGGAAAAACCCCTAACACTTAGAGATTAAACAACACATTTCTAAATAATACACAAAGGTTAGAGAAATTTTTAAATGTTTTGAAATAAAAAGAAACACTCATCAAATTTTGTGGGATACAGTGAAAGTGCCTGGAAGGGAATTTATAGCATTGAATTCATATATAGGTTTCCACCACTATCTGAAAGTAGAGCGTTCCTATGAAACCTTTCCCAAGCTGAAATGACATACAGTGAAGGGTATGCCCTGCTTTGTAAAAGTTCATGTTCCACCGCTTTGCTTTTACAAAAGACATACATTAGTATGGTAAGGTACTGATGGCCTTCTTCGTAAAAGCAAAAAACCTCTTTGAATTTCTTTTGCTTAACAAAAACGGAGTAATGTAGGTCTTCTGTTAAAATCTAAGGGGTAACCAGCTTTTGGAAAGCAGGCGGCTATCTGTACTAGAATCTAAAATCATCACCTAAGCTTTCACCTTAGGAAACTAGATGAGCAAAGTAAATCTAATGTAAGCAGAGAACAGAAACAGTAAACCAAGAGCAGAAATCAATGAAACTGACAACAGAAAATCAACTAAACCAAAAGCTGTTTCTAAAAAAAGAATAAAATTGATGAGCCTTCAGTGTTAGAGGACACATATCAGAAATGAAACTGGGATATCACTAGGTCCCATGGATTTTAAGTTTCATCCTAGTAAATGACCTGAAATTATTACTACATGAGATAATTCTGCATATATACTAAAGAAAATCAGAAGTCTCAGTGAATGAAACACTGATAAATTTGTAAAATTAAGGTAACATTTCACCTGTTTTCTTTTCAATCAAGAATATATAAGGTGAAGGAGGAAACCCACGGAAACAACTATGCAACAAAATGTCTAGATACTACATCACAGAAAAGCAACTGAGTGAAGTTAGACAAAAGAGGGGTAAATATTATGGACTTTTTAAAAAAGCTAGTTGGGCCGGTGGGAATGCAGACTGGTACAACCACTATGGAAAACAGTATGGAGGTTCCTCAGAAAATTAAAAATGGAGCTGCCTGTTGACCCAGTGATCCCACTCCTAGGAATGTACCCTAAGAATCCTAAAACACTAATCAAAAAGAATATATGCTCCCCGATGTTCATAGCAGCGCAGTTTACAATAGCCACGATCTGGAAACAGCCCAAGTGCCCATCAGTAGGTGAGTGGATAAAAAGCTGTGGGACATTCACACCATGGAATACTACGCAGCTGTAAAGAGGAAGGATCTCGTACCCTTTGGGACAGTATGGATGGACCTGGAGAATATTATGCTAAGTGAAATAAGCCAGGCAGAGAAAGACAAACATCACATGACCTCGCTTATATGTGGAATCTAAAGAACTTAATAAACTGACGAACAGAATAGATTCAATGATATGGAAGCATGGATCAGACTGATGAATGTCGGAGGGATGGAGGAGGGCGGGTGGGTGGAGGGGGAGAGAGTAACCAAAGAATTTATATGCATATATGCACAACCCAAGGACACAGACAATAGTGGGGAGGACTGGGGAGAGGGAGGGGATGGGGTGGAACGGGTCATTGGGGAGAAAAAGGGACATCTGTAATACTTTAAACAAAAATAAAATTAAAAAAAAATAAGACAAAAAAAACTAATTGGATAGAGGGATAGAAAACAGTTAATGGTTCTATCTGCAACTCTGATGCTGCTGGTCAGCCTTTAAGACAACCACAATTCCTCTTCAGTTTCTCTATTAACATCCTTAACAATTATTTGACAGAATACTTTTTAATCTAGGAATATAATAAACTGTTCTGTATAATAGGGGAGGTCAGAGAGACCTCTTATTGACTGACCAACACTAAGTTTAACATTTGTGTGAACAGTAGGCACTGAATCTTGCTAGTGTCAAGTATTTCATAAAAAAGTACTGCATATGTCAACAAATTAGGACAGTGATAGTGATTTTATGTTTGCATCGTTTGCAAAGTATGTTAAAAACACAGAAAAGCATTATAGGTACTACTTAATTTATACTTTCATCTAAATTTACTATTTGGGGAAAAACAATTTGATTTTTTTAAAAAACAAAAAACCTACCCTGACTAGGAATGAAAAGTAATTTCTTGGGGTAAAAAAACATAGCAAGTTAATGCTTTCTTTAAAAAAAGGTGGGGGAGGGTCTTGCAAATCTTTTTTTTAAACCCATTTAGTGAAAATTAGGCAATTTTGGTTTCTTAATGCAGGCATTTCCAACAATGATAACAAGAACTGCCTTACATCTCAAATAAGATTGTATGAATTTTTACTCCCTTTCTTCAGAGTCTATGAAAGATCTTTGACTTACTTGGCTTAATTTTAAAAATTAGCCCGGCAGGGCATGGCTCAGCAGTTGAGTATCGACCTAGGATCCAGGCAAGAGGGGTTCGATTCCTGGTCAGGGTACATGACTGGGTTGTGGGTTTGATCCCTAGTCGGGGGCGTGCAAGAGGCAGCCGATCAATGACTCTCTCATCATTGATGTTTCTCTCTCTCCCTTCCTCTCTCTAAAATCAATAAAGATATATTAAAAAAAAAAAAGTTAATAGTCGTAATTTAACTCTGCTCCTACACTGAACCTACTGAAGTTTATTATCTCCTAGTTGAGCCCCATATAAAGCTACACATACTATACCAGATCTTAGTTTTACTCAACAAGAAATGATGCCTTTCTTATTTGGACGGAAGAGACAATTCATGTGTGTGGGCCAGGAAAGCTGCACTTATATCAAAGTGACAGAGGTTCAACATACCATTTATCCCAGTAACCTGTGTGACAATCATCAACAACTTAATTCCAATTTCCTTTCACTTGAACCATTTTTTTTTTCTTACAATTCAAAACTATACATTATTTTACAAGCATGTGCTTGGGTTTTGAAAATAAAATTTCAATCCACAAATTTATCTGAATCTACACAAGCCATTAAGAATAATAAAAGCAAGGTTTATAAAATACAAAGAATTTTAGATTATAGACAAAAATTGTTACAAGGTTACTAAAAGTTGAGTCCTTAATAACTTAATAGATGTAGTTAATGAGGTATGTATCTTTATTGCCTTAATAACAAAAAATTAGTCACATACATCTCTCTGCAGTTCTGAAATTTGTGAAACTAAAAAGGAAAGTATTTGTGAACTTTTTCTTCTATGTAGAAAACCTCACTAATAGTCTATGTATTCTGCCTTGAAACAGCACGTGGATTTTTTTTTAACTAACCTTAGCTGTGAAACAAACACATGCATACATGCTTTTGGGCAGTTCATTTTATTACAGCTTTTTACTCTTGATCCGTTTTTAGAAATGTACAGTGTCAAAAATGGTATTTTATCAAATAAAACTAAATGTTTAAAGTTGCTTCCCCACTCTATTATACACAAGATAGCAACCCATACTTTATTTCCAATTTAAACAATTATTAAATTCACTAGGATCTGGATTGTTGTTCACAGTGTAAAGTATATAAATCAATGTTGCTAAATAAGAAAATCCATTTCAAACATCTTTAAGACTCAAAAAGAACACAAAACTACTACATTTTTTTTCATTTTATTAGGAATAATTCCAAATGGGTTATGAATAAAACTTATTCATTTGAGTTTGATGAGTTTTCCAAAAACTCTTAATGAAGATATGTTCACCAATAAACAATAAAACATCAGCAGAACTATCATATACTGGGCAAAGAGTCAGGCTGATACCAAAAGCAACATGCAACATAAAAAAGATACAATATAAAGAAAGACAATCTGCTGGGTATTAAAAATCATCTCAAATGAACTCTTTGCTACCAGCACAGAACTAATTAGCTATTGAATCCAAACCACACCAAGGTAAGCTTGGCTGATGGAAGCCAGGAGTCAATAATGGGGAAAATAACAAGTCCCTCAGTGCAAGAGATCTCAATAGTGTTTTAGAGCATTTCCCCGGCTGGTACAAGCAGTATTAGAAAATCTTTTTGGCAAGGGAGAAAAATAAATACAAATGGAATGCTACATTTTATTCTCAAATCAGCAGACTGTCCCAGGAATGATAAAGGTATCAGTAAAGTAGCAAGGGGATAACTTTAAAACATTATTTGCTGTGGGCTCAAAAAACATTCAAAACGGATTTATTTAAAGGTGTCACAATAGCTAAGTCCAGGCATTTAGGCTTAAGGGAAGTGAAATTAAAAAGAGGACACTTTTTTCCCAAGTTAAGGAGAATTTCTTTAAAACCAAGCATATTGCTAAAGTGCAACAATATACTTGGTAAACAATAATTGGCAACAAAATAAGTTTAAACGCTGTAATATTCTGCCCAAACCAGTCCCAGATACTGTTTAATAACCAAGATGCAAACTAATTTTGTTGTAACAAGCCTAGACCAATTCTATCAAACATGTCCTTGATTAGATAGATATCCAGTTTCATTTAACGTTTTGAAAGTTCGTTTGACAGCCAGTCAAGTCCCTCATACAGGCCAGTTCCTTGTGTAGCACAAGTGGCTTGAACATACCACTATAAAGAAAAAAACAAGAAAATACTTGATTAACAACATAAGACCATGTATAACACAGTGTTTAAAATTTCTGAATCAGAAAATTATTTCTCCTCAATTGCTCAAGGTATTATTTAGCCAGCACTTACCATAAATGTATAGGAAAAAAGAAAACATAAAATATATAAAACCATAGGAATAAATGAGTAAATACATTAAAGTATTACATTTCAAATGATTAACTTTATATTTAATAATCTCAGTAACTATATATATATACATTGGGAGTTCCCTCATAACTCTTGTTTCTCAAAAAATTCCTCTCACATTTCAAGCTACTACTACCCACACATTAAACTTAATCAACTACCCACTACTTAATCTACAAAGAACATTCATGGTAAGATTAGTGGCTAATAAACTATCCACCTGGTCCTTATAACCCTCGTCTCCCATTTTTTAAAAAAAGTTCAGCCCAGCCAGTATGGCTTAGTGGTTGAGGATCGACCTATGACCCAGGTGATCATGGTTCAATTCCAGTCAGGGCATATGCCCGAGTTTCGGGCTCAATCCCCGGTAGGGGGTGTGCAGGAGGCAGCCGATCAATGACTCTCTCATCAGATGTTTTTATCTCTCCCTTCCTCTCTCTGAAATCAGTAAAAACAAACAAACAAGAAAACATGTTCAGAATACAGGAGGCAAAATTTTTAAAGAGTATGGCTTGTTGATATTTTAGAGACGAGCTTTTCAGATAATTTCACTATCTTTAGTCTTATGCATTCCAAAAAGTTCTACTTTTCGAAATGGTAATGAATCTTATCTCCAGTAACTGTAAGTACAGCCATGAAAAGGTACAAATACAAAAAGACTTAGTAAGCCAGTAAATTACCTGTAAGGGACAATTTATTTTTATTAACTTCTTTATTCACCAGTTTTATTTTGCCTTAGAATAAAGACTTTGGTTTAATATTGCAAGGCCAATGAAAGTACACCATGTTGCCAAGTATTATTTGAATATCAAACACCCCAGACTGCTGGGAAAAAGCATGAATTCATACCTTTATAGCATGGAAAACTGGTATCATATGCAGTTTATTTAAATCAGCCTGGAACATCTCAAACGGTCCTTACAGTTACTGCCACAGCACAGTATTAGCCTCGCTGACAAGCTAATGAAAAACTATTATAAAGCACAAGCCACACTGCTTGTGATATCTTTACAAATAAAACCTCATGCTGTGTTTTACCAATATTTAAATCACTGATATAAAATAAGCTATTAGAGAGCAAATATTTGTTATAATTTTAAATTCAAAAGTTATTTAAGTATAAGTACAGGTCCCACAAGTTTTTGAAATTACCACACAAACAGTACAAAACAGTATTATCTGAAATATGGCTGCTAAAAACCAAATTATGAATTATGTGCTGCAGAGCTATTTAACAGATCAACAATCTTTAAATATTACAATTCACATACAGCACAGTTTCCCACATATTTATCAATACCATAACACTTTGAGAATAAACATTTTGAGAATAAAGTTAACATCAAATAAAATAAAGGTATTTAAATCTTTGGATCCTTAACGAATATCTATTAAAAGCTAAAAAGTAAAATTTTTTTTTAAAATGGAGAAAAGGTATCAGCATACTTTAAAGTAAAACTGAACACAGTTATAAAGGTATGAAATAAAGGCTGAAAGGGCTCATGTTTGAATAAGCAAGAGTTTACTTAATATGTAAAATAATGTGTAAAATAATGTGTTCATTATCTGTTCAAAGGAGACAATATTAATAAATTTTTAAACGAAATACTAAAATAATTATCCTAATAATTCTAATAGTGAAGAGGTTAATATAAACCAAATACTTACTGTTCTGTTACGAAGAGACTGAAGACCTAATTTATCTGTCATTTCACTGATGGCCATAGCATTTGGCAAATCCTGTTTGTTTGCAAAAAGCAGCAACACTGCATCTTGCAACTCATCTTCCTGAAGCTAAAAATAAAAGCCAAGACATTAACAACTATAAAACTGGGATCCAACTACTGTAACAAACTAGGTAAAACACCGTCTTCTTACATATACTACTTATTAGGTATCAACCTAATTTTTCTACATAAAGTTAAGGTACACCTACAACTTAAATCTCTCATCCTCCAGTTTTTAAATCCTGAGCAAATAATTATTACATGCTTTCAAGTAAAACAAAACTTTTTCAAGTCAACCATCCTATACTCCATTAAGGTAAATCATCCATTCAGCCTTCATGATCATCCTTTAAGGATCAGGACTGGCAAGGACAAGAAACACGTATGGCAATAAATATTTATGAAAGGATCCTCTGGTATTTAGTAGTAAAAGTATGTACATAATGATTCTTTCTGGACTTTTATCCTTTCCACCCAGCTGGACTAGACAAGGTGGACAACAGCACAATGATTAGGGCACTAACAGTATCGTGCCAAATGCAAGAATAATACCAAAAGTAGAAAGCCAGTAAAAATGAGGTACTGATACATGATACAATACGAACCTTGAAAGCTTATGCTTAGTGAAAAGTAAAAACAATTTTAAAGTAACAAAAGAGCACATACTGCATGATTCCAATTATATGAATGTCCAGAATAGGCATATGTATAGAGACAGAAAGGCGATTAGTGGATGTCAGGGCTGGGGGTGTGGGGTGGAGTGGGGAAAAGAATGGGGAATAAATAGTTCTATGATTTCTTTATGAGCTGATGAAAATGTTCTAAAATTAGATTGTGGTAATGGTTGTAACATTTTGAAAACTAAAAACCACTAACTGGTACATTACAAATGAGTGAAGTTTATGGTATGTGACTTTTACCTCAAAACTATTTACAAAAAAAGAGTAGAAGGGGTGATATTTAACTCATTAGACAAAAAATTCACCAGTTATTTAGTTACACATACACTGACACAATGGTTTTACAAATTGCATTCCAGTCTTAGGAGCAATGAATGAGAATTAAAATTTCATTTCATGCCCGGCCAGGTGTGGCTCAGCGGTTGAGCGTCGACCTAGGATCCAGGCGTTCGGGGTTCGATTCCTGGTCAGGGCACATGTCTGGATTGCAGGCTGGATCCCCACTTGGGGGTGTGCAGGAGGCAGCCGATCAATGACTCTCTCATCATTGATGTTTCTATCTCTCTCTCCCTCTCCTTTCCTCTCTCTGAAATCAATAAAAAAATTTAAAAAAAAAAGATTTCATTTCAGTAAACTTTTTATGGCCACAATTTGCAACCATGACAAGTTTCCTAAACAACGCCCCCTTGTTTTTTATCAATATAAACATAGGAAAACATTAATCCAATACATGGGGAAGCCAAAATGCCACTGTAATTCAAAATCCTACTACTTTCTGGTGGAACTCTTTATTGTGGTTACTATTATGAAACATTTCAAAGTATATACTGTAGGCACAATAAAGAGAAAACTGAACCCAATGACCTTCGGAAGAAGAAATCTGAACCAGGATCCCTATGTCACTAAAGTTTCAAAATTACAGATTTTATATCTATAAAAGAAAAGACTGGACTAATATAAACATCCTCAACCAGAGATATGCATCAAACCCAGTCATGGAGCACTATAAAAACAAAAAGGGCTTTCCTTCTAACTTATTGAAGTAGCTTGTCTTCTGTGTGTTTTTTAAAAAGCTCTATAGGATGCCCTGGCCAGTTTGCTCAGTGGTTAAAAGTGTTGGCCCTTGAAACAAAGGGTTTTGGGTTCAATTCCTGGTCAAGGGAACATACCTGTTGCAGGCTCAATTCCTGGCCCAGGTTGGGCGTGTGAGGGAGGCAACCAACTGATGTGTCTCTCTCACATCAATGTTTCTCTTTCTCTCTTTCTCCTCTACTCTTTCTCAAAGTATCAGTGGAAAAAAATATCCTCCAGTGAGGATTAAAAAAAAAACAAAAAACAGCTCTATAGGAGATTTTCATGTACATTCATAAGAATCTGTAGTGATAGAGTTCCATAAGGTTCCTTCTAGCTCTAAAATGTTTCATTTGTGTAATCTAACCATAGTTAAAATGTGCCAACCACTACCACTACCATCACCCAGAAAAAAATGTATCCTGGAAATGATAAATTTTAAAAATATTCTTACCATTTTTTGCAGCTCTTCAGCTCCTTCCTGAATTCTTTCACGATCATTGCTATCTACCACAAAAATAAGACCCTGAAAAAAAATTGTTTAACTAAATTATGACAGTGAAATTTAAAGGACACACTAAATATGAAACACAAGTATAGGCAGCAACAGCGTATCAAGAGGTAAATGCTGGGAAGGAAATGGCCCAGTATTAAAAATATAGAAAAGGAACAGGGCTCTAAGTACGAAAACATATTTGAGCAATATTTTTTACTTCAACATTTGAAATTTTCTTTTAAATCAAAAGAAATCTTACTCTCAACCAATTGATCACTTTTCTCAAGACTAAATTTTATCCCACTCCCCTCCTTCCCTATGTCCTTGGCATGTTTAAGTACAGATAAGTTTAAGTAACAAAATGGCCACAAGTGGTTGGGGACAAAAGGAAAAGAGTAAGCCAAAGATTCATGAATTTACTAACTAAACTTATTCAAAGACATGCACAAAGTGTTAAAAAAAAGGGGGGGAGGGGGAACACTACAGCAGTTTTTATATGCTTTATCAGGAAAAGTTAGCCTTGCCCAGAATGCTGTCCACCAATTCAACCAGGGTAAGGAAGTTTTAAGCAAAATATATCAGAAAAAGTCATGGTTAACTTGATCAAACAAATTCTTTACAAAAAGGAAGGTAGTAATCATTCTTAAAGATAGTCACAAATATTAGAATTCTATACTACAAAAGAAATGGAATTGGGAAGCATTTGAATTAAGACTTTTCTAAAAACTTTCAAATGGAAAAGTATAAAAAATTTTTCAACTAGAGAGGGGGGAGATTAATTTTAAATCTTTATTAAAATCTGTTCCTATTAATACAAAAGTGATTACTTTGAATGTTCTCCCCACAACCTTGACCACAGAATGAAAGTGGTCATTTGTCACTTTTATCACAAACTGTCTTATGTTATTACTTATGTAAGTAACTAGATTAAATCCACTGAGGGCAAAGGTCTACATCATTTTGTACTTACCCCTCAGTATTATACTTAGTTTGCCAGGATATCTAATATTATTTTAGGCTATATAAATGATAAAATATCCTTTTGATCTAGCAACCTTCAAACCCATTCTCTTATCTCTGTTGCAAACCATCATTTTAAACATCTTAACCTCTGAAAAAACTTTTGGTGCTATGTGAGACCGTATAGCATAGTGAAAAGATACCCAAATTCAAAGCTCAGCACTACTTATTAGTTATATTAAAACAATATCACCAACTTTATAAGCTTTTTAAAAACTAAATGTAATCACAGAGGTATAAAAATTTCTAGCATCACACGTGGCTTATCACAGGCATTTAGCTAATGTCGTTGCCTCCTTTCCTCCTATCCCCAAAGCTATTCCTTTTTAGAATCTACCTCAAGAAGAGTTAATGTCTCTAAACTGATCTACTTTTTTCTCTACTAACAACCCATTTTTATTGTTTTAAAATGTAAGTAATGCTATCAGTCCCAAAGTGGTATTACTGAGGGGGAGAATTATTTTAGGAATAAATTCTAAGTTATTCACTTCCTTGGACAGCCTAAAATCAAGAGTGTAGAAAAGCTAGAATTCTAACGAGAATTCTGGCTACTATAAGATTACTTAAATGGCCCAATATTTATTAAATTGTTTAGAACAAAATAATTGGAATTACCTAGTAAGGGAAGAGGAATTTACTACAATAAACACTGTGTCCTCGATTGTTAACACAAGTTAAAATCATGGTTAAATGGCATAATTAGTTTCTTTTAAATTTTATAGCTAAAAGTACTGGTCAGGAATGCTGGAAAAACTAGCTGGAACACAACTTAGCTGTGATTATCGGGTAACACATAAAGCTTTCTCCAACAGACATGAAGTCCCTAGGAAGAAGTACTTGGACTTTTGATTTAAGGTGATCCAAAGAAGTCAGGAATGGATCTAATCTCAAGTTAAGATCTCAAAGTAAATTACTAAGCATTCTAAACAAATCTAGGGATAAGACCAGGGTTATCCTTGGTTAAGAATTATAAGGCTTGGGACTAACAAAGTTTTACTTCACACCTAATTTTACTTCAAAAGCATGTTCCCTAAATGAAATACCTATGACTGACTTTATTTTTTTCTCTTCTTTTTTTCCTATGACCTACTTTAAAATAATCCTAAAGATGAAGTACATTAGAGAGGAATACTGATTAAACAATATGGCCAAATCCTAAAAATTGAAGTTAAGTAATAGATATGTGGAGGTCTGTTATGTTACTCTCTCTCCTTTTGGGTATATTTGAAAATTTCCAAAACAAGATTTTTTAAAGCATGTGACTCATATCAAATATCTTTTCTAACCACAGCTATGCTAATGAACAGATACATCCTTATTTTTAAATGAAAAAACAAGCCACTTACTTAACAGGACATACTACTTAAACCTGGTTGCTCCAGCCACTCATCTAGGGTATTCACTGCCACCTGGTGGCAATGTACTTCACTTGTATACAATGTTATAAGAGTTGGTGACCAAGAATGACCGCTATCTGCAAATCTTAAACATATGAAGTGCTTGTTAACATTGCACATTACTTTGGAAACACAACAGAAAGCAGGTTAAATAGAAATGTAGATCAAGAACCAGCTCTCCAGTCTTAGATAAGTCATTCCAAGCTTGTTTCTTTACATGTAAGAGTAAGACTACAGTAGTAGTTTTCAAGAGGGAACAATTTGGGCGGTTGCAACTAGGTTGGGGGGAAGGAGGGTGCTGCTACTGGCACCTGGTGGGTAGAAGCCTGGAATGCTGCTAAACATCCTACAATGTGAGGGAGAGCTCTCCCTTCACCCAAAAGAATTATTCAGCCGGAAATGTCAATAGTGCTGCTGCTGAAACACTCTGTACTAGAAGCTTACTCCTCAAAGGTCCCAAACCAGCAGTACCAGCACTACCACCTGAGAACTTAGTAGAAACCTTACTTAGCCAGGCCCTAGTGAATTGATCTGTGTTTTAACAAACACCCAGGTAATTAACAGGCATATTAAAGCTGATCCAAGTATAATGTGCAGCTAAATTAAGAACTTTTGCTCTAATGTCTCTTCTATGCCGATATTATATACACTACATGATAATACAAAAATATCTTACCAATCAACAGGGCAGATCTACCGTAATATATTTTTGTGATGTATTTTGATAAACAATTAACTGGGCTAAATGAAGGACTACTGTCTTACATTAAAAACTATAATGAGCCCGGCCAGCGTGGCTCAGTGGTTGAGCATTGACCTATGATCCAGGAGATCAGGGTTCAACTGCTGGTCAGGGCACACGCCCAGATTCGAGCTCAATCCCTCCTTGGTGGGAGGCGTGCTGAGGGCAGCCAATCAATGACTCTTTCATCACTGATGTTTCTGTCTCTCTCTCCCCCTCTCCCTTCCTCTCTGAAATCAATAAAGACATATTAAAAAAAACACACTATAATGACATGAAGTTATACAGACCTTACTTTCTAAACTAAGAATGAAACCAATAGAACTACCGATGAGACAGCTAATTCAATCTTGAGAACACCTCCCCCTAAAAATATTATGACAGCTATGCAACTCTTCCACCCTCAGTAATTTAGCCTTCAAAAACTTGAGTGAGAGTCCTCTGACAAATATGGAAGTAGTGATAAGAAGAATGCCAACTCATATAGTAAACACCAACAGCCAGTTAAACAGTAAATATTAACATAAACTTTAGAGCATGAAATCTATAAAGGAAAGTTATAAAAAATGTGTAGCATGCCTTCATTCCTTACCTGGGTATTCTGGAAGTAATGCCTCCAGAGAGGCCTTATTTTATCTTGACCACCAACATCCCATACTGTGAAACAAATGTTCTTATATTCTACTGTTTCCACATTAAAACCTACAAAGAAAAAAACAAAAAGACTTTGTGCACAATGTCATGAAGAAACGAAACCCCTTTATTGTGGAATTACGTAAGAATTGCTTTTTTAAAATCCCACTAAATAAGTAACAAACTTAAAAACCCAGGAGTTATAATGATAAATGCATGCCATGGTACACTTGTCTAAACCCACAGAATGTACACCAAAAGTGAACCTAAGGTAAACTATGGACTTTGGGTGATTACGTTGTGAAAATGTAGGTTCATCAAGTATAACAAATGTATCACTCTAGTGAGTGATGTTGATAATGGGGGAAGGAATAATTGGGGAACCCCCCCATTTTTCTGTGAAACTAAAACTGCTCTAAAAACATAAAGTCTTTAAAAACAAGGCAGTTTCTAAATTAAATTTTATTCTATTTCACTTTATAATAATCACCTGTAGACTTTCTTACCAATGGTAGGAATGGTGGTGACTATCTCCCCTAACTTCAGTTTATACAGAATGGTCGTCTTGCCAGCAGCATCCAATCCAACTAGAAAAAGACATCACAGGTTTTAAATCTAGACCAAAAGCATACACTAAGAAATAATTTTGCAACAAATATATAGTTTGTGAGCTAAAGTTGACTGGTCAAAGCACAAATGAGTGAGAAATAAAATTACCTCATTTCTGATTTCCAAAGGCAACACTTCTTACAGAAAGTGATACCTTTTCATTTTTTCTCTCTAAACTTAAACAGATAGCATGTAACACTGAAAAGAAAATAGTATTTGGCTGACTCAGGTGTTAATCTCTAGATTTGTTTTGCCACAAACTAGTCAAGTGCCTTTAAACAAGTCACTTTAGGAAACTGAGGTCAGAGGAATTAGCTATAAAGTAAGAGGACTGAATCAGATAATCTATGATACCCTCGAACTGAAGTCGGTATTAATTCTATGACCTACTACCATTTTTAAAAACACAAAATAGGTGAATCAGAGAACATAAGAACAAGTGAATAAAAAATTAACTTTAAGGTTAGGAAACTCAATACTATATCCTAGTCTCCTTAAATGAGTTCCAAAGGAAAATAAGGCCAATTTTACTCCTACTTACATACATTTCAACATCAAATATGCAGAAATGAGAACAAAAGACTGGTTAATTTGGATTGTAAAAATGGCCCTATCATTCACGTCTAAATTCTTAAAATGCTTCCTTTGAGGCATATACAAGTGTGGAAGAAGGTGTTTGTTTCTGGGAAAAAATCCATATTAAAACAAGAGAGTATACCATAGTACAGTGATAGTGAAGAACAAATTAAATGTTTAAGTATGAATCTCTCAAAACCTGCATATTCTACATCGTTTGCTAAAGCCTTCATAAATGGAAAGTCAGTATCTAATCATCTCATTCAATGTACCATTGTTGTAAGGACATTACATTTGGCCACCTGGATTTATACTACCACAGATTTTAAAATTCAACTGAGTATTGATTTAAGCAAGGATGCTTTTTAAATATTTAAATCAAAGCAAGACACAGCACATGAAACCAATGCTATTAAGTTTTAAAAGAAAACCAGAAATCACCTCGCTTATCTAATCTACATTTCTGTGCAAGTAAGTTTAATTTTTATCATTTACTTCAAAACAGAATTAAAGGCTACAGGCAATTCAGACTCCTACCCATATAACAATCCTTTCTGCTCTGTTCCCTATAAAGTGTAGCTAAGATTTCTTTTGAAACTCAGGCATCTTATACCTTCTTATTCCTGTGTCCTCTAATCAAACTGTGTTCCCTACTTCATAATGGGATTCAGGTTTATTCTTTCCAAAATACTGACACACTTACTAGACAGAGTGAGCAGTCCAGTCTTAGCCCTCACTCATGGACATAAGAAAAACCAACTGTTATCAGGAAGTGTTTTGTTTTTTGAGTATGGAACATTACCAAAAAGATCAGAAAACATAATTATAAAAACATACAAAGAAACAAAAATAGCTACCTTAAAACTTGGCATCTTCAGTAAACATACAGAAAACAGGAATAACATGACCTTTTCATTGTTCTAATAAGCTAAGTCTCTTGAGAGCATAAATCCCCCTCAGGTGATTTTGATCAAATTTTAAAATAGATTAAAAGTACCTTTTAACTAAACCCAAATACGATTAAGCCCAAGCCCAAGTGAGAAGAACTGAAACTGAGATGTTGATTAGAAAAAAAACTTAAGTTAGAGAAATATGGCACATGCCACTCTTTATTGGGGTCCAAATAAACCACACGCTGTCATTTAAAAACAACGTAAATCCCAAAGTATTGACAAGGAATGAAAGAAAACCAGGAAAAATTATGATTATATAACTATTTTAAGTTATAGTAATCTAACTTTTCTTTTAATAAAAGTTTTACACCTGCTTGTATGCATAAATATATTCTACTTCCATATTGTTAGATTTCTGGTAATACAACAAACGTGTTACTTTCCTTAAAAAAGAACAGATTTCCCAAACAGAGTTCCTTTATTAAAATGCTGCTGGTTACAGTTCCTGATGCATCTGTCAGAAAGATGACTGCATATGTCTTGAATATGTATTTTTTAAAAAGTTTACAAAATAATGCAACCATAAGGTTTTTTAAGCATCCACAAGTTATTTTTAAAATAAAAATTATAAGACAATATTTAAATGACTTTAAAAAAAATTTTAACTATGTTTTTATTGATTTTAGAGAGGGAAAGAGAGAAGGAGAGGGATACAGAGATAGAAACATCCATGAGCTGCCTCCCACAGGCCCCCCACCAGGGATTGAGCCCTCAACCTGGGCATGTGCCCTGACAGGGAATTGAACCAATGAACTTCGTGAACTCCCAGTTCACCGGTCGACGCCCAACCACTGAGCCACATAGAAGATTCTAAAATCGGGATGATATCTTTTGAATTGCACCCAAAATGATAGTGCTATATAGATGCAAACCAGAAATTTTTTAAAAAGATATTTCTATTGTAAGATTTAAGATGCACACATTAATGTTAACCATCACTTAAAACTCGTTATATAGATCTTTACTCAAAAACATGTTGGTCTAGCCCAGCCGATACGGCTCAGTAGTTGAACGTCGGCCCATGAACCAGGAGACTGCAGCTGTATTCCATCAGGGCACATGCCCAAGTTGCAGGCTCGATCCCCAGGCAGGGGCATGCAGGAGGCAACTGATCAATGACTCTCTCATCATTGATGTTTCTATCTCTCTCCCTCTCCCTGACCCTCTCTGAAATGAATAAAAAACATATTAACCCCCCCCCCCGAAAAAAAACATGTTAGTCTAACAATATCGTGCTATTTTAGCAATTACTTAAGTTTGTATTTCCTTAATGTTCCAATATTTGGCAATGAGACATCTCCACAAAATGAAAACTATAACCAACCAATTCTCAACTAGCCAAGATAAGACTCTAATCTGTACAGTCCAGTTATGTCCTCCCTCCCTTCCACCCCCATAAACAACTCACTGTATTGACAGATACACTGGAATTACTTGTTCTCCATAACTGGACCTACACTTTGACCAAAGTGTTAACAGCAGCAAAACTACCCCCCCAAAATCTTTGCCAATCATCAAAAAGTATGTCTACCAAACTATGGAAACAAGAAATACTTGCATCTTAAATTAAGCTAGATTCCAATTATCTCAACTTGGAGAAAAAAATGCAGAAAGGAAAATGGGGGGGGGCGTATATTTTCAGATGCATATAATTTCAGGTACTTTTATTTTTTTTCCTTTATGTTTCAAATTTTCTACAAAGAAGCTCGAAATACAACTTCATAATAATTTAAAATTGAGTGTTTATTGTGTTCCAACCACATCACTAGGTGATTCCATACATTTTTATAATTTAAATCCCAATAACCCTCCATTTTTTCAGATGAAGCACACGAGGTTCAGTAATGTCCCCAGAATCACAGGAGTTAATAGAGAACAGATAGAACAGATATTCAGCCCCTAGGTCTCGTGGAGAAATTAAATCCCTCATACTGGTAGGAATGTAAAATGGTGTAGCTACTTTGGAAAACAGTTTGTCAGTTCCTCAAAATGTTAAACATAATTAACATATGACCCAACAATTCCACTCTTAGGTATTTATTTACCCAAGAGAATAAAAAACATATGCACACACACACAAAAATGAATGTTCACAGCAGTATTATTCATAATAGCCAAAAAGTGAAAACAATCACATTTCCATCAACTGATAAATGAATAAACAAAATGTGGTATATGTATATAACAAAATTATTGTTCAGCCATAAAAAAGAATGAAGTACTGATACATGCAATAATATGGATAAACCTAGAAAACATGATTCTAAGTGAAAGAAGCTAGACACTAAAGGTCACATATTGTATGACTCCATTATATGAAATATTCTAAATAGACAAACCCATAGAAACAGAAAGTAAAATAGATGAGTGGTTGCAAGAGGAATTGGGGGGGTGGGAGGCAATAACAGTTTATGGGTGTGAAGTTTCTTTCTGGGCTGACGGAAATGTTCTAGAATCGAGAGTGGTGATCGTTACACAACATTGTGAATATACTAAAAACCACTGAACTGTACATTTTAAAGGGATGAATTTCATGTTAAACCCTGATGCGAGAGCTCTCAAATAGTATTTATACTCTGCCATCCTGCCTTCAGATTTTTCTGGTGGACACACTCTATCTTAATATTTTATCTAATTACTCAGTTTTGACCATCAGAGGATCCACCCTTCCTCATAAACCTCCCTGCCCCCCCAACTCCCCCCAAATAGTCACATATAAGGGAAAGGCAGAACTTGACCAGTATTTAGAAACCTTTTAGAAAGCAGTACTTTTTTAGCTTTTCAACAGTCAGGAACTTCCAAGTGCAGAGAGTAGAATTAATTCCTCTACAGATCACATTAGTGTGTTTTCAGATATAAACAAAATGTGGGGAGTCATTTACCGAAATTACATATTATCAACTCAAGATACGGAGGCTATACATAAAATAGCATAATGCAGGGCTATTATGAGAGATATAAGAAGAAAACTGAATTTAAGCTTGTATCAGTCACAGGAGCAATTTCTCCTTGGGGGGGGGGACTATAAATGACAGATTTCTGTCAATCTATAGTTTAAATTACTTCAAATCTGATACTGTTTTTAACTAGTTCACTGCAAGCTGTAACTTCAAACACCTTTTTAAATTACTTGAATTTTTGGGAGAGCGGGTATAGGAATAAAATTTACAACTTCACAGTAATTTGGCAAACCAGACTCAGCAGCTAACTGCTATTTTTAATTCTAATACTTCAATACGGGCAGGCATCTTAAGAGTGTCTATTCTTTATGCTGTCACTCACAAAGCTGGAAAAAAATTCCTAGGAATTATCAAACTTCCAAAACACCTTTCTCTAGCCATCATATGGTTATACTTCCTTTGATGAGTTACCATAAAAGTTGTTCTGTGACTGAAGTGTTTTTAATCAGGGAAACCTGATTATCTTGAAATTATAATGCAAAACAAGAATAGCAAACCTGAGTAATAAAACACTTAACATAAAGTGAATAATTCCAAATCATGACTTCTATCCCCTGCACAAATGCACAAAGTTAAGTACTTTTCCTCTTCCATTTTCTTTCCATCACTTTTGGGGAGTAGGGGTAGAAATGCTCCCCTAATACAGTAAAAATAGGAAAGTGCCTATAGCATAATTCTACTGTTCTCCCTCTAAACTTGTAGCCATCACAAAGATTAAAGAAAAGAAAAACAGAAATTTCCCACAATCTTCAGTAAAAGGGCCGAACATACTACATTTCCAGGAACACAAGAACGCACTGGTTAATCTCTTTAAGGAACTGGCTGAAAATTCATTTATCACAGTCCAAAGTTCTCCCGTTGACTTCAGAACCTTTTTTAGACTCCCATTTTTCAACGACTTTTAAAGTCTAAATAATATACCTGCCCTCCTAAAATTTGTCTTCAAAAATGAAATCCGAGAAACTCTTAGAAGAGAAAATATTTTTATTTACCTTTGTGAATGATTCATTAACAATTATTCCATGAACTGTGAAGAAGTTAGAATCTTAACAGGAAATTAAAAAAAGAACCAGATGTGTTTACCCTTCATCTTAATACACCTTGAAATATTACTGAACCTTCCTCTGGAAAACTTTCAATGGTAGAACTCGAAAATAAAACCTTAACCCCTTCCACTCTCTAGAAAACAAGGTAATGAACCAACAAGTTTCAATTTTAAAGTTAGAGGGGCACCTTTTAGCATTATTCGGGTCCATGGAGCTTAACTATGATGCAGAGACTACTCACAGTACGACGGGAAAGGGGTTGCTTACATCACTCAAATGACAAGCCCCTTCCTCAGCTGAGCGAAAAATGACTTTGAAAAAGCAGTTTTTAAAAAGCTTATTTCCCAAAAGAATTTTTAAAAGAACACCTCTGTAAGAAGGCTACCCTAAAACTAAGCGACATGATTTTCAGTTACTGAAAATGTTACCGGCTTAAAAAAAAATTACTTCCTAAAAGTTTTTTCATTAACCCTAGCCAGCGGGGCTAATAAAATTACCAATATAAAAAGAGTTTGAAAACCAAAGAGACTGAGCCAAATACATTTAGTTTTTGAGAGTGGCTAAAAGAAACACATTCATGAAAAACTGTTTTCAGGGGTACTAACAGAAGAAAAAAATATGAAGCGGAATCCAGCGCAAAGCAAAGTTGAGCGAATGAGCGCTGAGGACGCCGGACACTTCTGAAACCTTGGGCGCTCCTGTGCCACCGCACTGGGCCTGGACACCCACGGCCGGCTCCGGGCTCTCGGCGACCGCTCGCTCACATACCACTGGGGTGTGCAGAGTGTGTACACCCGACGGAAAAGGGGAGGAGGAAGGCTGGAGTCGCTCTGCCTCCCTCCCGACCGCTGCTTACACCCGGAGAAGAGGGGAGCCAGATCGCACCCCCAGAATGGGCCTCGCCAGTCTTTCCGGGTTCTGCGAGATCCGGGAGTTCGCTTCCCCCACGTCTCCGCCCAACCTTGTCGGGCTTTTAAGACCAAGGAGAGGAAGCCAAACGCAGAAGGAGGAAACCTTGCCCACGCCGCTACACGGCCTCTTGGACAGGTCTGGGACGACCACCCACCCTTCACCCCATTGTTCCCCCTTAAGAATTCCTGCCGACCCCCAACCGCCGCCCCTCCCCCACCACGGCGGACTGAGGCAAAAACAGGCCCCGACGCCGCAGCAAACGTGGAGACCCGGCCTTCCCCGACCCCCACTGGGGCGCGGACTCAGCTCTAGGTCGCTCACTCACCCATTAAAATGCGCATCTGCTTCTTGCCGAATAGGCGGGAGAAGAGAGAAGAGATGGTGAGGCCCATGGCGGTAGTTGCACTTGCGATGGGCAGGAGCAGAAGGGGTTTGCAGCTTCCCCCGGCCTTCTCTTTTCACGCTCCGGGCAAACTGAGCGTGAAGGAAGAGGAGCTAAGGAAGAAAGGGGGCCGCAGGGACGGCTCGCTAGCCGGCGCGTCAGACGAAGCTCCGGGACAGAATTAGCGGGGCGCGGACCTGCTGGACGACTGCCGCGGCAGCTCCGGCTCTAATGTTAAGGCTTCGGCTGTGCCACGTCACTCGGCAGCCGCGGCGAGTCCGGCAGCGGCCCGGCCCCTCCAACGCGGACAGAATCGCGTCACCGCCGGCCCATCCCCCTGCGCTTCCGGCGCTGCCCGAGCCACTGCGCCTGCGCACGGGACGGAGCGGCCAGCTTCTCTGACGTGCACGTCAGGTCGCCGCCACCTCCGGGACGTGGCCGCAGGAACCGGGCGAGGCCAGTCAGTTGGCACATGCGTACTGGGAGACAAAGTCCCACAATGCCTCGTTTTGTCCCTTCCAATCAGACTCTAGCGAGACGCTTCGGCCCGATAAATACATCCTGGAGGTTGTAATCCTTGCTTCCGGAAAGGTGAGCTGAGCATTGTGGGTTAGGAGGTAGTTAAGTTCCGTTCTTTATGCCTTTTGGGCACCGCCTCTAACGCCACGCGCGTTGAGGATTCCCCGGTCCCACTAATGTCCACGTTGCACGCGCAGGACCAGACTCATTCCCCAGTGGAGGGGTGGAGTCGGGGCCTGCTTTTCTCAGGAGGTGATTGGTTAGAAGCCCACGAGCAGGCGGAGAGCCTATGGCAACCGATGAAAAAGGTAGGCCTAGACGCTTCAACCACCCACGCGAGGTCTTCCTGAAGATCCCTAATGCTAGACCTAGACGAGAACTCCGAGACATTTTCAAGACTATTCGTCTTTTTAAAAGAGTCCAACGGGGAACACTTGCTTTTCTATCTTTTCTCTCCCAGAAGCATGTATATTGATTGATTCCTTAGGTTGAGGAAGTGGGAAGCCTTCTCACTTGAAAAATATTTATGATCTTATTTTCCTGATTACAAAATAAGGCATACGTCTTGTGGAAAGCGTATGAAAAAGCAAGGTCCCCATAATCCTCGCCACTTCCCACACAGCCCCACGCTGTTGGAGCAGTTTAGGATGCTCACCCACTCGAAAGATCTATTTCAAGTTTAACTCCCTTGGAAATAACTTTCCTGCCTTACTAGATAAATCACTCCTGCTCAAAAAATTGTAACTGCTCTTCGTAGTTATGACTTCACTTTTAATATTAACTATTGACAACCCTTTCTTGCACTTGTCTGAAACCGCTAAGAAGGGGACTTCTGTAATATTTTAAACAATAAAGAATTTTTTTTTAAAAAGTTAAAAAAATCAGTTATCAGAAAATACAAATCAAAACCACAGTGATATGCCAACTTGATAAGATGGCTAAAATAAAAAGTCACATAATAACTAGTGTTAACAAGAACGTAGATAAATCAGAACCCTCATACACAACTGATGGAAACATAAAATGGTAAAAGCACTTTGGAAACAGTCTGGCAATTCCTCAAAAAGTTAAGCATTTACTTTGCATTTGACTCAGCAATTCCACTCATAGGTGTATATCCAAGAGATCAAAATGTATGTCTACACAAAACCTTGTACACAAATATTCATAGCATTATTCATAATAGTCCAAAGTGGAAATGACTCAAATGTCCATCAACTGAGTAAAACAAAATGTAGTACATTCATACAATGAGCATTATTTAGCAGCAAAAAGAAAGAGCACTGATGTATGTGCTACAACCTGGATAAGCCTTGAGAAGTTTATGCTAAGTGAAAAAAATGTAGTCACAAAAGACCACATACCCTATGATTCCAGAGCAGGAAAATCTATGGAGACAGCACATTTGTGGTTGCTTAAGGCTGGGAAGGATGAGAGGCTTGGGGATGACAGCTAAAGGGTGGAGGGTTTCTTTTTGAGGTGATGAAAACGTTCTGGAATTGATTGTAGTGATGGTTGCATGGCTCTGTGAATGTACTGGAACCAGTGAATTGTACACTTTGAATGATGAATTGTATGGTATGTGAATTATGTTTTAATAAAGTTGTTACAAAAAATAAAAAAAACAAAAGGCAGGACTCTAGTCCCTTTTGTTTGTTTTTTAATCTTCATCTGAGGACATGTTTGGGGTTTTTTTTAATTGATTTTAGAGAGAGAGGAAGAGGAAAAGAGAAAAACATATATGGGAGAGAGAAACATCCATCAGAAACATCCATGGGTTGCCTCCTGTAAGCACCCTGACCAGGGATGAACCTGAAAGCTAGGCATGTGCTCTGAGCAAGAATTGAACTCACAACATTTTTGATGAACCACATTTTTATGTTCAGGAGGACACTCCAACCAACTGAGCCACCCGCCCATGGCTAGTCCATTTTTATATTCCACTGTATTCCCTGGATTTGGCACACAATGACACTCAAGGTTAAATGATAAAGGGATGGCTGAATAAACAGTGGTATATCCATACTGTGGAATACTAACAAGAGTTAGAATGATGTAGAACTAATTCTAATGAAGAGATCTCCAAGATACAATTAGTGGAAAAAGCCAGATAATGACACAGTACTATAAAGTAATATAAAAGCATAGATTTCCCCTGGTATATGTGTAAATGCACAAGAACTTTGAAGTAGAATCTGCAGTAGTGAGTGGTTACCTATTTAACCTGTGTGGGGAGAGAAGGGAGCCTTCCCAGAGAGTGAAGGAAACTGGTTTGGGAGTGGTAGTCAAAAGAGAGCTTTATCTGTACTTTAAAAAAATCCACTTTATTGAAATATAATTTACATGCAATAAAATTCACCTATTTTAAATGTACAATTTGATAAATTTTAACAAATGTATATAGTAGTGTAGCCAATACCAAAATCATAGTATCAATCATATCTGTTACCCCAAAAAGTTCCTTCATACTCCTTTGTAGTCATCCTCACCTCCAGCCCCTGGGCCACCATTGATCTGCTGTCACTATAGCTTTGCCCTTTCCAAAATTTCATATAAATGAAATCATATGGTATGTAGTCTTTTGTGTGGCTACTTTCTCCTAGCATAATGATTTTGAGATTAATCCATGTTATATTGTATATAAATAGTTTGTTCTTTTTAATTGCTGAGTAGTATTGCATTGTGTGGACATACCAAATTTCTTTCATCACTCACCAGTTGATGAGCATTGGATTGTTTAAAGTTTGGGCTTTTATAAATAAAACTTTTTGAACATTTTAGTACAGGTGTTTGTGCCTCTGTATCAATTTAGTTTTTAAAAATATGTTTTTATTGATTTCAGAGAGAAGAAGGGAGAGGGAGAGAGAGAGAAACATCAATGATGAGAGTCATTGATCGGCTGCCTCCTGTACGCCCCCTACTGGGGATCAAGCCTGCATCCTGGGCATATGCCCTGACCAGGAATCAAACTGTGACCTCCTGGTTCATAGGTTGACGCTCAACCACTGAGCCATGCTGGTTGGGCTGTATTAATTTATTTTTACAAGATGAATTTATCCATGCACTATTTATATCATGTAAAAAGTAATCTTCAAATTTGATGAGTTAAGCAATGTTTGACATATATTATTCTAGATTTTCCTCTCTGAAATACTAACATCTCTATACAAATGTTAATGGGATTTTATAGCTTGAAGCAGCTCCATTTTTCATTTTCATAATAACCTGTGGACATTTAAAAATATCAGTATTTGCGGATTTAACTCATTCTTTTTAAAGGCTGCATTCCATTGTATGCCTGTAAATAACTTATTTAACTGACCTGTCAAATTGTGAAACATGCATACTCTTTGATTCAAAAATCCCACTTCCAGTAATTTGTAGTAATGAAAATTTCCTTCAAGTTTGCTGTTACTTGTAAGAAGTTCAGACGATGTTCATCACAGCATTGTTTGTAATGGAGAAAACTGGAAGCATCAATATTTTTTTTTTTAAAGAAATATTTAAATCTCCCTTTGTTTCTTTTCCTCACTGATCACTAGCCCAGATATTCCAATTTTGCTTTTGCTTTGCTACATTTTATAAATTCACAATGATAAATTAAGAGAGAAATTAGACCCATTGCCAGGATAAAGATTTAATCTTCTTCCTAACAGTGCCATCCTAGGCATTCTGTAGTTGCTTATTCCAACAAGTTCATTCTGTGGGATGGGGCTGAAAAAGAAAAATCAGCAAAGTTTCAAAAAGAGTAAGTTGTTTTGTATTGTTGACAGCCTGTTGAGTGAAGCTCCATTTGGTAGAACTACCCTTCAGAAACTTATTTCTCAGTAGTGACCCTGGGACATCTGAGCAAAACTTCTTTTTCAGGTGCATAATGTAAAATTATTTTGTATTCTACAATGAGTTTATCCTTTTAAAATTTTTTCCAAAAATTAAATGTAATTAACATTTATACAATTTATACAACATTTAAGGAACACCAAAGAAATGCAAAGGGAAAGCAATTTGTTTTCTGCACTCACACTTTTAAATTGTTTAAGCAATTTAATAGAAATGTTTATTAATTTCTGGGGTGAAGCAAAATACTATTTAATTTTGTAATAACTTACAGTCTTGCAATTACCTGAAAGATCCACACATTTTCCTAGACGTTTAACTTAAATGCAATGAAAGACTGTCTCCCTTGAGAACCTTCCTTTGCACTGGAGATACATGTAAAGAGTTGCTTAGCAGTTGAGTAACTTAAAATTGCATTTTGGAAGCTTGCTAGATTTAAAAAAAAATTTTGCATCCTTTAAGTGGCCTTTATGTCTGTTTTGAGTTTTATATAGAATTCCTTAAAATAATGTTCACCTGATTCTAAGGGTATTTCAAATTGACTCTTAAGTGTCTCAAGACAAATGAAAATGAGTCTCCTTCCTCATAACTTCTCCCAAATTTTAATCCATCCATGTTTTCTCTTTACTTAAGTAAAATAGATGAAAGAATTCTGATCTCCACCTCTAGCCTCCAAATCCTAAATCAAAGAAATAAATAAAATAATTTTTCAGATTTCCACTTAAGAGGTGCTACTTGTCAAGTAGCTAATGGAAGTTATAAAACAGGATGTTAATGGACGACTAAAATATCTTTATTGTAAAGATGGGGAGAATCAGGGTCAGAGAAGTTAAGTAGTCCTCCCAAGGTCTCAGGTAATAAACAGAACTGGGATAAGAATCCATGTCTTCCAATGTCAACACCCTTAATCATACTTAATAATGCCTTCTTTTTAGAAATGAGAAAATTGAGCCTCAGAGGAGAAAAATGTGTTCATTAATCACTTACCATGTACAAAGTCCTACACTTCATTTAATCTTAAGAAATTTGAGGAAAATGTTATCAGGTTGTCTGAACTCTAAAGCATGTGCTCATAAACAACACTAGGTATTGTTTTTCTCATCTGATTTTTAAAAAATATTTATTGTTGAAAGGATTACAGATGTCCCCTTTTTTTACCCCCAGTGGCCCTCTCCACCAACCCCTGCCCATCCCAGCCTTCACCACACTATTGTCTGTGTCCATGGATTATGCATATATGCATATAAGTTCTTTGGTTAATCTCTTCCCTTCCCCACTACCCCTCCCACCCCCTTTCCCTCTGAGATTCAACAATCTGTTCCATGCTTCCATGTCTCTGGATCTATTTTGTTTGTAAGTTTATTTTGTTCATTAGATTCCACATATAAGAGAGATTATATGATACTTGTCTTTCTCTGACTGGCTTATTTCGCTTAGCATAATACTCTCCAGGTCCCTCCATGCTGTCTCAAAGGGTAAGAGTTCCTTATTTTTTACAGTTGCTTAGTATTCCATTGTGTAAATGTACCAAAGCTTTTTAAATCATGCTTGTTCCAGTCCCTTAAATTTAATAATGTAATATTTTTTTTGAATGCTTATGTCCCATTAGACAGACCTTGGGCAGCTTCTTAAGGAACCATATCACTTTCTTTGACATTTTCTAAGCTCTTGAGAGTATGTGTTCTATAATAATGCTAATATTTAATAGCAACAACAAATGTTATTGAGCACTTACAATGTGCCAACAGTTTAATCCACGTCATTCACTTTGTTCTCTGCGAGAATTACTCAGCTGTTTCTAGTCCACTTGTATAATAGGGTAATTTCTGCCCTTATCCCCCACCCCACCCCAGCCTCCGTAAACATCATTTTTATCTCATTATCTGACAACTCATCACTGATCTTGTTTAAAGTTCACGTTCTCTGGACATTGTTATTTACCTGCAATAGTGAGAGTATCTGTGCTTCTGTGAAGAATCGTATCCACCCATTTTCTATCTCAGGAGGGGAGTGGTACGTGAATTCCCCCGAGTCTTTGGTTTTGCCCAACCTGTTACCTCTCAGCCACTCAAAGCCTCTGCCATGAGGTTAAGACCTGCCCTTAGTTTCAGTGCTTTTTATTAAGTCTTCTTTTTAAAAAGTTTTATTTACTCCATTTTATATTATGGGAAGAGTCTTTATAACTGGATCTGTGCCCTCACCTTTCCTAGTTAGGGTTTTATTTGCTTTTTAATAATTTTGGTAAACACTGCTGACTTGGAACAGTATAAAGTCTGCCTGACTTTACTAAGTCAACATTCACCGACTTCCCTAATTTAAATTATTTCCCCTGCTTTATTTGCTTCATAAGGATGGCATAAGTTTTACACATGTCTTAACCTATTTAAGGTTTCTGGCAGGAAACTTTTAAAAAATAAAGAATATAACTACCTGACTAGTTTCCTTCAAAGGATTCATAGCAGCCACATTTCTGACTTCCAGAAGAACTGGTACTATTTTTCTGAATCCTTTAAAGCAGAGTGATTTTATAATGGGAACATATCTTGAGGCCACCAATTCTACAAAGATTTGTATTTACCATCTAGCATTTATAATAGTTTCACGGTTAGAGAAATCATTAGATAGGTTAAAGCTAAAAGTCTAAGACCACTTTGTACCATACCAACAAGAAAATAAGGTTATTTTACAAACCCTTCCTTCCCTTGCCCAAATCTCCGTCTATCCTGACTGTATAAATACTTGAAATATCGCGCAATAATTGAAATATCTGACATATTTTCCGTGCTGTAAAACATAGAAATGAGAGAATTTACTAACAAAAATGTTTTTTCCTCCAAAAATTAATTTACTGACTCATATAATCCTGTCTTCATGGTAAATGACTGATGGTGTTAGTGAAATAATCACCAAACATTAAATTTATATATCTATATGGTTCTTAAACTTTCACATGTATCAGAATTACTTGGAGGGCTTGTTAAAACCACATTGCTGGGATTTTTGCTTCTAGTCAAGATCAAATTACAAAAACCAGGTTTATCTTCTCACATAAAAATGAAAACAAAAACAAACGAGGTAAAATATAAGAAACAATGGTTTTTAAGACAATGAACACCAGGCAGTAAAGGGCAATGATTCCTGAAAGACAAAAAACAAATGCACTGAGCCCTTAGCCTGTGACTGCCCCAGTTTACTGCCTTGAGAATGTTTCTAGGCCATAGCACAGAAAGGGGGAACAGAGGGGTACCCTGGTGAACTCTGAGCTGACCGTCTGGGGAAACCAAACTTTAAGAGAGAATTCCAGAGAGGAAAGCAACATAGGAAGAAAAAACCCTTGTGCAGAAAGAGATCTGCAGAGGGTTCCCCTAAAATATACAGCAGAGCACTGATCAGTACACGCATGTGAGGAAACTATCCAAAGCACAGAACCATCAGAAAGGATCAAATGGAATGGTGTCCAGGCTTGATTAGGAAAAGGCCTGTTCCCATCAGCGAAACTAGAAAAAAACTCGTAATTCATGGGATAGTGGGTAGAGTACTCAAGAAGGTCTTGCCTCAGTAGTAAAGATAATTAGTTCTAGACTGTGCATGGCTTCGGACCTAACAAAATTAACTTCAGTCTAGAACAAAGCTCAAAAAGATGTGTAAGAATACAAAAATATCCAATACCCAACAAGGTAAAATTCTGGCATCCAACCTAAGATGTGGCATGCAGAGAGGCAGGAACACATGACCCATAATAATGAGATGATCAATCAGAACCAACTCAGAATGACAAAGATACTATCTCAAGCAGAAACATGGAGAACATACAAACTACAACATCTGAGATGAAAAATAATAGATGGAATTAATGGCAGATTAAACAATACAGAGGAAAAGATAAATGAACTTAAAGGCATAGCAACAGAAACCCTCCAAAATGAACTACAAAGAGTAAATAAAACAAAACATGAAGAGCATCAGTGAGCTGTAGGCCCTCAAGCAGCCTAATACATGAGCAATTGAAGTCCCCGAAAGAAGGAAAGGAGGGAGGGCAGAAAGTACCTGAGAAAATAATGGCCCCAAATTTCCCAGATTTGATGACATCTATAAAACCGCACATCCAAGAAGATCAAGTAACCCAGTTAGTTAAAGGCACAAGAAAACATGAATAGAACACCACCAAAGCATATTACCAAGTCACCCAAACTAGGGATAAAGAGAAATTTTAAAAGAGCCAGAGCAAAAGACTTATTAACTACATAGGAGCCAAGATAAACATGACAGATTTCTTAGTGGAAATATGCAAGTAAGACAGTGGAGCAACATTTTAAAATACTGAGAAAAAGGGGGGGGGGGCAATCTAGAAATCTATATCCAGCAAACACATATTTGAAAAAGAAGGCAAAATAAAGGTATTTTCAGACACACAAAAGTTGAAAGAATTCATCAACAGTGAATCTGTACTACGAAAAACATTAAAGGAAGCTCTTCGGCTAACAGGAAAATTATACCACATGGATCTATGCAAAGAAATAAAGAACACTGAAAAGGTTCAGTATAAGAGTGATATGTGCAAGGATTTTTCTTACTATTTAAAACTTTAAAAAAAATAATTGACTAAACAAAAATAATAAGGTATTAGGGAATTTATAGCATGTAAAATTCGTGAACAATACAAAGGCTGGAAGGAGAGAAACGGAAGTACACTATTGTACATTCTTATTCTCTACATGAAATGGCAAAATATTATTAGAGGTAAACTGGTCAGTTACAAATGGATACTGTACACAAACATTAAAATAACTACACTAAAATAATAAAATGTTATACCTAGTAATCCCACAAAGGAACTATGATATAAAAAATATTCCATTAGTTCAAAAGAAGTCAGATTATAAGTGAAAAGGGAAACAGATGATGACAAATAGAAAACATAGCAAGATAATAGATTAAAATATAACCCTATCAATAATATTATAAATGGTATAAATTAAAAGGCAAAATTGTCAGATTGGATACAAAAGCAAGAACGATATGCTATCTAGCCCTGGCTGGTTTGGCTCAGTGGTTCCAGTCAAGGGCACAGACCTCGGTTGCAGGTTCGATCCCCAGGGCGCATGTGGGAGGCAACCAATCATTGCGTTTCTCTCACATCGATGTTTCTATCTTGTTTCTCTATCTCCCTCCTCCCACCTAAAAAATCAACAAAGAAAATAACCTCCGGTAAGGATTAAAAAAAAAGAACTATATGCTATCTACAAGAAAAGTATTTAAATATATAGACACAAATAGACTAAGAGTAAAGGTATGAAAAAGCCATACCATGCTAACACTAGTCAAAAGAAAGCTGGAGTCACACCGGCCAGGCAAAAATGGGAAAAATCTTTGCCAACTATGTATCTGAAAATGAATTTGATACATAGGGAACTCTCCAAACTCAACCATTAGAAATTAAACAACTCAATTTTAAAAATGAGTAAAATATATTAACAGACACTTTACCAAAGAACATATACAGGTGACTAATAAGCTCATGCAAAGATGTTCAACATCACGGGTCATTAGGAAAATGCAAATTAAAATCCTAATGAGATAGCAATAGAAGCCTATTAGAATGGCAAACATTAAAAACACTGACCATACCAAGTGTTGACGATCTGCAGAAACTGGAACTCTCTCATACACAGCTGGTGGAAACTAGTACAAACACTTTGAAAAATAGTTTGTGAGTTTCTTATAGAGTTAAACATTTACCTACTATATGATCTAGCCACCCCACTTCTAGTTTACCCAAGAGGATATATATGGTCCATATAAAGACTTGTACTTGTGTTCATAGTAGCTTTATTTGTAACAGCCAAAAACCAGACACAGCCCAAATGTCCATCAACAGGTGTTATAGTCATATAATAATAAAAAGAATGAACTACTGATACATGCAACATGAATCATTTATGCTGAGAGAAAAAAGACTGCTCTCCGCATTGAGCACAGCTCTCCTGCCACAGCCCGTGTTCCCTGGAAATGTACTCCACGCCAAACTCATCTCCACCCGCGTCCTGGTCGGGAGCGCTTCTCAGCTGTCGAGCCAGCCACTCTGCGGTAGTGCTAAAATGGCCCAAGACACTGGCAGCCCCATGTCCCCTGACCTCACTTATCCCTACCATAACTTCCAAAACAGCGCCATTTCAAGGGACATTGACAGAGCAGCCAAGTTCCCTGGGACTGCAGCTGGCACAGCGGGGGTGGCAGGCGCTGGCGCTGGGGCTGGAACTGTCTGGGGGCTCATCACTGGCTCTGCCAGCAACTCTTCTCCCGAGGGACAGCTCTTCGGCACAATTCTGGGCTTTGCCCTTAGAGGCCATGGGGCTCTTCCGCCGACGGCAGCCTTTCCCATCCTCTTCGCCATGTTAAGAAGCCCTCTCTACCTTCCACGGTTCTTTCTCCCAAGTCTCACCTTCCCTGTATGTTCCTTTTCCTATACATTTCCAGGCAGCATAAGGAAAGCAGACGGCTCAGGGTTTGACAGGAGGAAAAAAATACGGTATTAAGGGAAAAAAATCAGACCAAAAAAGTACAGGATGATTCCATTTATGTAAACCTCTAGGAACTACAAACTAACCTATAGTGACAGAACACACATCAGTGGCTGCGGGGAGGCAGGAAGGAGTGCAAAGCTGCTGTACGGAATTGGGGGGGTGACGAATATGTTCTTGGCTGTGATGGTTTTGTGGGTGTATGCAAATGTTAAAATTTATCAAGTTGTGCACTTACGTATGTTCAGTTTATTGTATGTCAATTATACTTCAGTAAAGCTGGTTTTTAAACCCAAGTTTCTAAAAGCGGTGGGGTCGGTGGTTGGGGCTGCTCTTCCTCAGGCAGGAGCTGCGCGGCGGAGACGCGGCCTCAGAGGATGGCCTGAGCCATGGGGCTCGCAAACCCACGGGCGGGAAAGCGCCCCGCAGGCAGCTGGCCATTAGAGCTGCCAGGAAAAGCGCCCCTCTACCGGGGGGTGAACCGCTGCCATCAGCCCGGAACCGCTGCGATTCGAGAAACCCGCCGTTAACCAGAAATCCACGGAGCTTCTGGTCCCGAAGCTGCCTTGCAGAGGCTGGCGGGGGAGAGGGTCCAGGGTCCCAAACTGGCCCGAGGCTTCTGAGTGCCGCTGCAGGGGGTCAGCGAAGTTCCTCCTGGGCCTAGAGAAGATGCTAACCTGTCTGCCACCCGCGCAGAGTCACCATCACGCCCGACATCCAGTTGGCTGGCCGGATATGGGGAGTGAGCGCTTTAAAGTGAAGGCAGTTTTTATGGTATTTTGCAGTAAATTCTATAAAATACTTTGGTTTAATTTGTGGCTTTTTTTGGGTAAGAAATTGTTTATAATATGTTGCATTTGTACTTAAGTCATTCCATCTTTCACTCAGGATGAATGCGAAAAGTGACTCTTCAGAGACCTCAGTGATGTGAGCACTGTTGCTCAGGAGAGGCGAGTTGCTGGTATGCAGAAGGGATGGGTGATATTTCTTCTCATGATGCATGTTTCTGTATGTTAATGACTTGTTGGGCAGCTAGTTAAGGTACTAGAATTGATAAATGTGTACAAGGTTCTTTTGCAATAAAACTGGTTATGACTTGAAATTTAAAAAACAAAACACCCCACAAGCTTCTGGGTTCTACCACCAGAACTTCTGGCTAAAAAATATATACCCATTTCATTAGATCAAAATCAATCATTTCAATAGTTTCCTACTGAAGTCTAAAATTCTATTCACTTAATAGTGTAACAACTCTGGAATACAAAGTTACCATTTTTCAAAAGTATTTCAATCAATCTAGAAGCAATTTATATTACAATATATTCATACTGCTTGAATACATGAGAGACAGGAAATAGATGAAGGATCCATCTAATGGCTAAGCAGAAATGGTATTATGACAAAAGGAATGGGAAGGCAATAATAAACAGAAGAGCCCGCGCCTAGTGATGACACTAGTAAAACGGAATGAAACCTATGATTATTAGACAACAAAATTTTAATTTGGAGAAAGGCATTCAAGTCATAAACCTATTTCATTAACCAATCATCAACTTAAACTTGCTTTTCTAAAAATTGGTTAAACTTTAGGAATCATGATTCTGTATCTTGTATCAAATAGCTTTAGCTACTTCAAACAGGGAAGTGTAATTAGAAAAATATTCTAGATGCTGTTAACAAATGCTAATTTCTATTTGTATGATAAAGATCACAACTCAACCAAGTTGTAGGTGGCATCTAAGTACTATATCTTAGAAATGTGAAGGGACATCAAATTATTCATAATTTAGTCATTATTGAGTTAATACATTTTGTTATTTAAACAACATTTATCCATAACGAGGGAAGCTTTTTGTCTTCCTCAACTATGATTTTAGAGGACTAATACTGAAAGTTAGTAAAATTCAGGTGTATAAAAACAAATGAATTAAGTTATGAACAAGTGAAAACAAAAGGATAATATTTTAATGGCATCTCTTTTAAATGTACTAAAATGTTCTATAGTATCCTTTGAAAGATATTACCCAGTAACTTAAAAAAGAAGTAATATCCAATATATTTTATTATTAATAAATAAATTAAAGCCCAAAGAATAGTATTATATACTTGCTACTTTTAGAAAGGAAGAGGAAGAAATAAAAGTAATTTGAGATTTAAAGTTAAAAAAGAAAAGGTAGCAAACAAAGGACAATCTAACAATACCTAGATTATTAAGTTAAAATTTTTTCATCAGGACATTTCAAAATCAATACATTGCTAAGAAGAATATGAGATCACTTAGTTGATCTGTCTGTTATTAAACCGGACTATTCACTTTTTCATGGTGAAGTGAACAAAAGAAGGTTTTCATTTGAATTTTAAAAAATAAGTTAGGAAGTAAAAGGAATCCCATATTTCAAGCATTCCAACCTTACTCAGAAATAACACAAGATATTCAAGTGTTTTAAAATCAAAGGCCTTTAATTCGGTTTTCAGTAATGACCATAAATGCCTTCATAAAACCTCTTTCTCACTGAAACAGAAGGCACTAGGCATTACATAACACCCTGAAAGCAGTGATTTCTTCTGATGCTGGTGGAGATAAACATTAAATGGCAGGTTTTAGATCTTAACAATGTCTCCTCAAAAAAAAGGGGGGGACAAGTCTGAAAATCACACAAAAGAATGAAGTTACCAGTTACCAGTCAGTCTTCCTCAGGTTCCCAATGCAATTTTAAATAATTTTTAAAGTAATTTGAAATTAATAGATAAACCAGGTTAAGTATGATAAAGTTTTCAACATTTGTTAGATTTTAGTTAAATACAGTAAATGTAAAGATAATTATTATGCTAATTGGCATCCTTTGATATTCTTTAGCTATGCAAAATAAACTTGAAATGATACATCCTGTAGTGGTATAATTTAAAAGATCCTTGATATGACACTAACAACTTTAAAATTCTATAAATTGTGAGATTATTAAAATACACCTTTTGAAAAATAAGATGACCATTTATACCTAAATAAGGTTTCCCAGAAAGATATGAAATTTAAAAGTCGTTGCCCCTTTTCCATAAGGATAACTCTTGTTTCACAAAATAACTCATATGATCAGAGGCAAATGATTTCTTTCAAATGCCATATTCTCTCTATGACTTTGAGGTATGCTTCAAGAGGCTGTATCCATGAGAAAAGGGCATATTTGGGAAAAGACCACAGTTACAAACACAGGGAGCCTTTCTTGGGTAGGGAGTGCCCTTAAGAGTTGTATTAACAGAAAAGGATAGCTTCTAAAGCCATTTCTTTTACAAACACATACAACTAAGTTTGGTTACTCAGAGGGTAATTCAAGGTGCAGCTATTTACATATGTGCTATGTCATGTGTGCCTTTTTAAAATAGTGGCTTCTACAGGACACTCCTATTCAAACACAAACCAAACAACTTTGGTAGAGTAAACCAAACCACAATCTTCTATTTTTGGCAAGGTAGTATAAACAGAACAACAACAAAAACACAAACAACAACAAAAAACTATAACAGTGATTCAGGCTGTAGGGAAAGGGTTCCGAGAAATATTACTTTGGACGTAAAAAAAACCCTATCAAACAAATAATGCTGAAAATCAATCTTATAATCACTCAAATAACTACCACATAAAAGATTTATGAATGCCTTTAAAGTAAGAACAGTTCTGACTAAGCTGGTTTTGCTCAGTGGTTAGAGCATCAGCCTGTGGACTGTAGGGTCCTGGGTTTGATTCCAACCAAGGGCATGTACCTTGGTTGTAGGCTCGATCCCCAGCGGGCCGCATACGGGAGGCAACCAATCGATGAGTCTCATATCGATGTTTCTCTCTCTCTCTCTCTCTCTCTCTCGCTGCCTTTTTCTCGCTCCCCCTTCCACTCTCTCTGAAAAGCAATGGGAAAAATATCCGAGGGTGAGGATTAAAATAAAACAAGAATAGTTCAGTTTAAAAAATAGCTCATTATGAGGCTTATAATTAGAATGTCTTTGAAAAACATCCAAGCTAATTAACTTAAACAGAAACCAATTAGTAAAGGGTGAGAGGAAATTAATTCTTCCATAATTAATATTAGATACCTTCTTGCCTTTGGAGAAACTAATAAGATTAAATTTGAAAGTGGTATAGAAAATAATGAAATGATACCTATATAATAATTGGGGGGGGAAAATACCATGCCGCTACTAATAAACATGATGGGAGGCAAGAAACATGTTTTTAAGCAATTATTATGCAAAAGTATGCCTTATATATTTACATGTCATAATCAAGTTAAGAAAAAGCTTCAAGACTAGCAGCTGGGTTTTGTGAAACATGTAGGACAACAGAAGGCACTACAAAAGAATTACTTCTAGCTACAGTCAGACAGTTCAGTCTTTTCCTTCTTCTTAAGAAGGTAGCCAGTGTGAATGTTATTTTTATATCCCCCTGAGTTTTAACATGATTGGGCAAAAGAGCACCAATTTAAAAAAATATCTGCAATGCCAGCACTGCAGTTTGGAATCACTTACACTGATGGCCCCACAGGTCTCTCATAAGAGCACTTTAGAACATGATTAAAAATATAGAAATGCCTTTCGGTGTTTCAGTATTAAAGTGGAACCACCACAGATATCCATTTTTAAAAATAATGCACTAAAAAAGTCAGTATAGTCTTTCCACCCTGTAGCTAGCATTTATAGCAATTTTCCACTCCAGGAGATCTCCTTTGTGCGTCCAGTTGAAATGTCAGTATGCTTCATGATGCACACACAGTCCTTTCTGGCTGAAAAATCCTGGCAAATATCATGTCATGGCCGTTTTGAGCAGTATGCCTTGTAGGTCCTCTGGCAATGCTAAGATAATTGTGTCTATGTGTGTCCGTAACTTTTCCATAGTTTCAGGTTTCACAGGTAAATGCTCTCGATCAGCCTGCAACTATACAAGGAACATTTGGAAGCATTTAAATTATCCTCTGAGTCTGTATTAATACATTGTATTTTCTAAATAAACATTTTTAATGATCTAATGATTTGGAAACTTCAATCAGAATTTACAGAAATGTAAAGAAGCAAAGAACGTGCCGTTTAAACAATATATTGTTTGAGCTCAAGAAAAGACTTCTATGTAAATTGATAATAAACACATACCATGTGGTATTAAATATAAGTGACAATGATTTTGTAGAGCTCATTAGACTCCATGTAAATACTTTTAAAATATGGCATCATTATGATCTGTTTGAGAGACCTAGTATTTTCAGTCAGATCTACTATCAATTGACCAATCTCAAGTCCTCTCCTTTAAAAAGGTTACGTCTGTGCCCTGGCAGGGCAGCTCAGTTGATTAGAGCATCATCCCAATATGCCAAGGTTTCGGGCTGGATCCCCAATCAGGGCACATTCAACAATCAATCAATGAGAACATAACAAATCGATGTTTCTCTCTGTCAGAGACCCCCTCCCTGCCTCCCTCCCTCCCTCTCGCTCTTTCTCTCTCTCAAGTCAATAAATAAAATAAATTAAAAATTAAGAGTTAAAGATAAATAAAAAGGTTACATCTGTGATACATCAGGGACTGTCACCTCAAATGTGAAGAAAATATCCTCACAGATCTTTGGGTGCTTTGACTACATACCAGCTTACTTTTTAGCTTCAGTACAAGATCTACTGTTTCTACTTCTGTGTGTTTCTGGGTCCAGAGAAGTAAGTCCTAGAAGAACAAACAAATCCAAATTGGTTAAGTACTCAAAATCATTTTCAAACTGCTCTATTTCAATAAATAAAACTACTGAGAAGGACAGGAAGGAAAAAGAGAACAGGGTATTTAACCCAGATGAAGCATGACAGTACAAAAATAATTCTGCGCATAATATTCTAACAATGTAATTAGATAATTTTCAACATTAGCCAGAACCATTATCAAATATTTGTCAGTAAAGTAAAATGTGAGAACTTCCTTTCTACAGTAGCCCTTTCAGATTAATCATGAAAAATAAATATGCAACTCAAAGTACAATACTAACCCCTACCCCCACTTAGTGAGTACTTTAATTTTTAAGGAACATTGGCTAACAAACGAAGATAACTGTGCACATGAATATAACACTGGATGTAAACTTTGCATCTCAAACAAGTCCTTACTGAACTTATTTGTGGTTGTCTTCATCATACCCCTTCTCTTAAAACCACAGTCACTGCAAGTTTATGATTAGAAAGTTAACACTGTGGCTAGCCCACCTCAAACTAAATACAAATGAAGATGAGACTATTCCTTATATTTTCACTTAATTTAAAATAGTCTGGTAATATATTATAAAAAAGTCATTCCAAACACAGGAAAAAATTGTTACTAGTAACTGCAAGAGGTTAATAAGGCAAGCTGGAAAAAATCTGGAGTCAGGCTGCTTGAATCTGAATTCTGACTCCATCCAATGGTATGCTGGAAAATATTTAACCACCAGAAAAACTCTGGATTGTAGCATTCGCCAATTTCTGTGACATAATACTCCCACTGTAGCCAATTTTAAACTACTAACCTGAGATCAGCGAATGCAGAGTGAGGAAGAGATGTATAGTCAGCTCTTATGAGCCAATGCAAGTGTGCTCTGGCTCACTGCCGGCTCCCCTACTTAGCAGGAATGTGATCTGAAGCAAGTCACTTAACTTACAATCCTCAGGTGCCCCATAATGCAGATCATAATACACCTACTTCAATGAACCGTTGTGAATATTAAAAGACATTATCCATATAGAGCACCTATACAGTCCTTGGCATATAGCACATGACCTAGAAAAGTTAGCTATTACTATTTATAAAGTAGTAGATATGGATATCCTCCCGGCCTCTAAGGATAACTATCTTTTTTTTCAATAGTTGTTAATATCACACAAACATGCTGTTCTCTAACCTCTTCACAAAGAGCTTCTAGATGAAGTGCTTCCAATTTCTGGGTCATCTCCTTCCGCCGGTTCTTGAACCAACCATCAAAATTTGGAGATTTTAGAAAATGCCTATAAAAACAAATTTTAAAACAGCAAAGTTTGATTATGACTTACTTCATCTCCTCAATACCTTTCCTACCTATTGCTGGAGGAACCAAGTGAAACGATGCAATTTTGAGTAAAAGACTGTAAGTTCAAGTCCAGGCTTTTGTTTTTTGTTTTGTTTTGTTTTTTCAAAAATAAGCTCTACAGATGGGTAAAAAAAAAAAAAAGAAGGCTAACCGGTAAAGTCCAATCCAATCGCCTTTTATTCTAGAGGTCAACTGAGGTCCTGTTTTCTCAAGTGTTTTCATAAATTCTTCTGGAAGGAATTGTCTTAATTGGGGTGGACTCTAGAAAAAAAGGACATCCTGTATTTAAAAGTTAGAAATGTTTATGTTCAAAGAAGTTAATTAGTTAGAGTACTCAAAGAGGAATTTAATTGAATAAATTTATACCTTCCATGGAGAAATGCTTTTCTGCAAAGGCATCAAGCTTGCCACGTATCTTTCCTAAAACCAGGGAAAAAAAGTTATTCAAGTCAGGTGTTCCAGAGAATCTTCAAAAAAGTTTAAGTAGACCTACTTAAAAGAAATGGGTTTCCAAGTTTTTTATCATATGGTCTTTCAATGGACATCAACAACACCATCACTCCCCATGGTAATAAAGTTAAATTCAGACTGAATTCAGAAGTCAGACTTTCAATAAAAATTTAACTAGATCTTAGATAATCCAAGGAATTACACTTAAAAAAAAAAAAATTTTAGCCCTAGGCTGTGTGTCTAAGTGGTTAGAGTGTTGGACTGAGCATCAAGGTTCTCAGGTTGGATTCCCGGTCAAGGACATGTACCTGGGTTGTGGGGCATGTGCAGAAGGCAACCAGTCGATGTGTCTCTCTCGTATCAATTTTCTCTCTCTCTCCCCTGCTCCCTTCCTCCCTTCCACTCTCTCTGAAAAGCAATAGAAAAAATATCCTCAGGTAAGGATTAACAAAACAAAACAAAATAAAACAAATACATATATATGTATGTATATATAAAAAGTTTTATTGATTGATTATTTAGAGAGAGGGGGAGGGAGAGAGGAAGGGAGAGAGAGAGAAAGAAAGAGAAACATCGATTTGCTGCTCCGCTTATTTATGCATCCGTTGTTTGCTTCTTGTACGTGCTCTGACAGAGGATCGAAGTCGCAATCTTGGTGTATTGGGATGATGCTCTAACCAGCTGAGTGACCAGCCTAGGGCTGGGACTACAAATTTTTAATGATAATAATTAACCTTATTGAATAACTATGTTCCAGAAAATGCACTCAACATTTTAAATGTATAATCTCTTTTCATCCTTGCAACCATCCTATGTGGCAGGTATTATTGGGAATCTAAGGGTTCGTAAGGCTAAGTAACCTGCCCAAGGTCACACACTTTAAACTTGAATTCAGGTCTACTTGACTTCAGCCCATGCTCTTAAGCACTACAGAAAAGTTCATTTACTTAAACAAATTTAAATGAAAGGAAATAAATTGACATCCAAAGACCAAGAAAGAATATTTCTTCCCAAAATATAATAGCAAAGATCTCCAGATTACCCCCATATAGTATTCACAGATAGATTGCTACTTTACGTTAATAACTACATGGACTCTCCCTCCGATCCAGTCTCCAGAGTAGGACATCATGGTACTGCCTAATACCGTGAGGCTTCATTTAGTGTATTTATGATTTCTACTGAGTTTCATGGAATAGCCATATCATTCAGTTGTTTATTCCATAAATATTTATTGAGCACTACCATATACCAGACTGAGGAAAAGATAGTGAACAGACAGATAAGAACAGTCATCATGGAGCTACAGTTTCATGGATATCATATCAAATTGTGCTCAAGAAAATAAAATGAAGGCCCTGGCAGGGTAATTCAGTTGGTTATAGTGTCACCCCTATATGCCAAGGTTGTGGGTTTGATCCCCGATTAGGGCACTTACATGAAGCAACCAATGAATTCTTAAGTGGGACAACAAAAATCGATGTTTCTCTTTCACTCAAATCAATGTATAAAAATAAAAATAATAAATAAAAAGAAAATCAGAAAAAGAAGCTAAATGATAACCTATTTATGGTGCTCTATTTTTACTCACTAAACACGAGGAGACAAAACACACACCTTAAGATAAGGTTTTGGTGGATGGGAAAAACATTCATATACCCTTCAACAAATCATTAAATTATGTAAATGTATATGTTACTTACTAATGGAATGATGAAGCTTTGTGTCAGTTCCAAGAAATAGCGTCGCAGGATAACACTTTGAGCCTCAGAAGGACGTTTCTGTTGTACACCCTTAAAAGAGAAAACAGTAAGAACCTATATTCTAGTATTAGGGAATATAAAACAATGGATAATTATAGAAGTTCTACTGACATATGAAGAAGAAAAAAGAATATACACATATCTATTACTTGATATAAAATTCTTGGAGAAAAGCATAAACATTCACCCCATACTTAAAAATATCAGTTCACAATGAAGACTGTCTTTATTTCATACTTGTTGTATGAATACTATTTACATTTTCCAAAAAAGGTTAACTATCTCCCACTGTTAGATGCTAAGCTACCTCACGGCACAGTCCACTTTTTCACTCTAACTTCCAAGTATCTAGGAAGACTGGCACTAGTTTGTAGCTGCACCTCCCTATTTTAAGCCCATTATTTGCTGCTACTGTAGTCTCCTGATTTTTATGAAGCACTGGTTCAAAAGAGAGACCTAATTTCACATTATTATACATAAAGCACACACTGCCTAGTTGTATATTGTATACCTGAATAAGGAAATTTAAATTAGTAATATGAGCAAATAATTACCTTCTGTAATTGTTTTATGATCTCTTCATCTCTATTTAGATATGGCTTGTAAGAAGTATAAACTCCTAAGAAGTAAAGAAAACAAAGTATATGGTAAGTTTTTATTTTTTTAAATAAGTATATATATATTTAAATTAATAAAAGTCAATACCAGGTTTAGAATCCAGAGTCTTTAGGTTCTTCAATTTTTTCACTTTAACTTGCTTAGGAATGTCACCTGAAGGAAACATCAGAAAGAGTCTTAGAATTATTCAAATTTTACATCGCAAAACTAGAATTTTATAAGATTAATAATCTATTACTTAGAAATATTGTAGCTAATGTATTCTTCCTAACATCAATTAATATTCAAGAGTTTATTACTGGTACTTTAAAACTGGCTAAAGGAAATACTGGATTATTACAGCATTACAAATAATTTGTGTAAACTATATAAACTGGGTACTTGATCTTTCATTAATATCTATTATTACCTAAAACTTTCCCTTTTGTCACTCAACTTGTAATTTAAAATGTTTGTGCCAAATACATAATATTGAAATTTTATGTGCCAATACACATAAAATACCCTTTAAGAATAAATGGAATTAAAACAATTCCTAAATTAGAATGCAGATGTAGTCTTCAAAGGTTTTTTCTGACACGTCCCAAAATCCTGCTTTTGCACTGTAGAAACTTACACTGCCACCAGGTGGTGATAGTGTGTGCTACAACCCCAGGTCTGATTCACAGATCAACAGGACTCTTGAGCAGGGCTGCAGTGAACAACTCCTGCAGCACATGCACTGGTTCTAGTCTTGAGGCCTAGAGAAGCTACTAAACCACGCTTTTGACAGAAAAACACCTCAAAATAAACACTTAAAAGTGTCATAAGCACACAAAATGTAACAGGCTTTCTTTCTCTTTTCCTTTCTCTATCCTTCCTTTCCCCTCCCTTGGACATAAGTCTTTTACATGGTAACTGCACCTGCCTGGAGAGATTCTCAGAGCAGCAAGAATATTAGCTGGCAAGCTATCACAAGAAAAGAAACTGCAGATCAATATCCCTCGTGGACAAAGACATAAAAATCCTCAACAAAATATTAGCAAATCGAATCCAGAAACATAAAAAAAACTATATACCATGACCAAATGGGATTTATCCAGGGAATATAAGATTGGTTTAACATTTAATACCCCCAAATCAATTAATATAATATACCATGTTAACAAAGGACAAAAACCACACAATGATCTCCATAGATACAGAAAAAGTGTTTAACAAAATTCAACAGCAATTCATGATAATCACTCTAAACAAACTAGGAAAAGACACTTCCTCAAACTGATGATGTCTATGAAAAACCTACATCTAACACCATAATTAGACATGTATGTTGAAAACTATAAAACATTGTTGAGAAAAATTAAAGAAGATCTAAACAATGAAGAAATATTCCAAGTTCCTGGATTGGAAGACTCATTATTTTTCAGATGGCAATTCTTTCCCAAATTGATTACATATTCAACACAATTCCTATCAACATCCCAGCTGCCTTTTCTACAGAAATTGATAAAGTGATCTATTGCTGTAGAGATAAGACATATAGATCAATTCAACAGAAATAAGAGTTCAGAAATAAACCCTATGTTTATGGCCAATTGACTTTCCACACAGGTACCAATGTAGGTCAATGGAAAAAGGACAGTCTTCAACAAATGGTGCCAGGATAAGTGTGTATCACCATGCAAAAGGTATGATTTTAGACCCTTAACCCACATCATAACAAAAAATAACTAGAAGTGGTTTACAGACTTAAATGTGTTAACATAATAAAACTTTTAGAAGAAAACATAGGAGAAAATCTTTGTGACCCTGGATTAGGCAATGAGTTCTTAGATATACTATCAAAAGGCCAATACACAAGAGAAAAAAATTGATTAGCTACTTATCAAAAATTAAACACATTTTTGTGGTTACCAGAGGCAAGGGGTGAAAGTTGGGGGAATTGGATAAAGGTAGTCAAAAGGTATAAACTTTCAGTTATAGATAAATAAGTATTAGGGATGTAATGTATAACTATATGGCATATTTAAAAGTTCTTAAGAGAGTAACTCCTAAAAGTTCTCATCACAAGAAAAAACACTTTTTCTTTCTTTTTAAAATCTGTATGAGATGATAGATGTCAACTAAACTAGTAGTAATCCTTTCACCATATAGGTAAGTCAAGCCATTATTCTGTATACCTTAAACCTGGTCAATTATATCTCAATAAAAGTGGAAAAGCCCGGCCGGGCGTGGCTCAGCGGTTGAGAGTCGACCTGGGATCCAGGCGATCGGGGTTCGATTCCCGGTCAGGGCACATGCCCGGGTTGCGGGATCGATCAATGACTCTCTCATCATTGATGTTTCTATCTCTCTCTCCCTCTCTTTTCCTCCCTCTGAAATCAATAAAGATATATATTTTAAAAAATAAATAAATAAATAAAATAAATAAATAAAAGTGGAAAAAAGTAACACTTTTGTGCTTTAAAATACACCATTAAGGAAACAAAAAGAGAAGCCATATATTGTGAGAAAATATTTGCAAATCATATATCTGAAAACAGACTTGTGTCCAAAATACATAAAGATCTCTTAGGACTAAATAATAAGATGATAAAATGGGCAAATGATTTAAACAAACATTTCATCAAAGAAGATATATGAATGACCAATAAGTAGATGAAATGATGCTCAACATCATTAGTCACTAGGGAAACACAAATTAATGCTACAATGAAAAAGACAGACAATATCAAATATTGGCAGGGATGTGAAGAAATAGAAACCCTCATACATTGCTGGTAAGAATGTAAAATAGTGGGCCACTTTGTAAAATAGTTTGGTGTTTCTTAAAATGTTAAACAAATGTATCAATTCATGCTATTTTACCAAGTTTATGCAAAAGTTCCTCTATTTACATCCCCAACAATGAGCCATTTTTCATTGGAAAAAGATAATTAACAGTAAAATATTAGTAATAGTAAACTAACTATATTACAATTAATCAAATAGTCTATAACAGGATAAAACCATGAAAGTAAATGTCAGGATCAAATTAAGATTTTAAAAAAACTTTTCAGCCCAGCCGGGTGTGGTTCAGCGGTTGAGCATCGGCCTAGGATCCAGGAGATCATGGTTCAATTCCCGGTCAGGGCACATGCCAAGGTTGCAGGCTCAGGGGGCAGCCGATCAATGATTCTCTCATCATTGATGTTTCTATCTCTCTCTCCCTCTCCTTTCCTCTCTTTGAAATCAATAAAGATATAAAAAAACAAATAAATAAAATTTTTCATATCTTCTCTTAGCTAAGACTCTGATAACTGCTGTACTCTCATTTATCACTAATAATATGACAGGACACTAGTGAAATGGCAGGAGACCATGACAATTATAGAGTGCCATGAGTTAGGTTATTATGTTTAATCCAGCAAACAAATTTGAGGCTTAAGGAGACTGTTCTGCCTAAGATCACAAAGATCTGACTGCCAGCATCAGATCTTTCCCTTTGCTCTTTTCTTTATTCATAAAGCACCTAAGGATTTCAGTATAAGACTGAGTCTAATATAATATGATTTAAAATGTTAGCCCTGACTCTAGTAATATCTGTTTAGATTTATGTATATACTAGGAGGAATTTCTTGCAAAATAGTATTATTAAATAATGTTTTAACCCTGGCTGGTGTGGCTCAATGAACAGAGTATTAGCCTGCACACATAAGGGTCTCGGGTTTGATTTCTGGTCAAAGGACACGTGCTTGGGTTGCGGGTTTGATCCCTGGCCCTGGCGAGAACTCATCGGGAAGCAACCAATTGATGTGTCTTTCTCACATCAACGTTTTTCTCTCTCTCCCCTCCCTCCCTCCTACTATCTCTAAAAATCAATGGAAAAAATATTCTCAGCCTGACCGGCCTGGCTCAGCAGTTGAGCATCAGCCTATGACACAGGAGATCACGGTTCAATTTCCAGTCAGGACACATGCCCGGGTTGGGGCTCGATCCCCACTGATTCTCCTTCATCACTGATATTTCTGTCTCTCTCTCCCTCTCCCTTCCAGGCTCTCTGGAAATCAATAAAAAAAAAATTAAAGAAAAAAAGAGAAAAGAAAAAATATTCTCAGGTGAAGATTAAAAATAATAATAATAATAATAATGTCTTAAATATACCTGTGTATACCAAAAGAAAAGTCTTATTAGTATCATATCATAAAGTTATTTAAAAATATTTTCAGTATCTCAAGTCTCAACTACTTCAATGAAAATTCAGGAATGTCCAGTGAGAAATGTCAGAGGTACCATTAAGTTATCTAAATTAACAAAACTTCCAATCTCAGAATTCACTTATTCATTTCAAAACACTTTTAAAACAGCTACCATGGCTCTTTCTGCCATACTGGAACCTGTGGAGGCCTGCTGGGAACAGGACTTCTAAAACGACAAATACGTCTGGAAGGCTGGTGGTCCAATACCATTATTGCTGGATATAAGCAGGCTCTCTGGAACCAGAGAGAGCATACAGCTCTTCTTAAAGTTGAAGGAGTTTATTCTTGAAATGAGACTGAATTCTGTCTAGGGAAGAGGTGTGCTTATGTGTACAAAACAAACAACAACATAGTGACTCCTGGTGGCAAACTGAGTAATCCGGGGGAAAGGTAACTCGTGCTTATGGAAATAGTGGCTTAGTTTGTGCCAAATCGGAAGCAATCTTCTTGCTAAGGCCATTGGACACAGAATCCATGTAATGCTGTGCTCCTTGAGGATTTAAATTTATTGAAAAGATAATAAATAAAAGTGGATTTGTTCTCTTGTTTCAAAATAAAAGCCACCATGAGCAAGGTATATATATCTTATTTTCTCAAGGAAAGCACAACCCTTTGATTACTTCTTTAATCAATACCAGTACCACAGAAATGTATACTTGTTTTGAGACCTAACCGAGAATTTTATGCCAAGGTGAATAATTTGAGCTTCTCTATGGTTTTATTTAAGTGTTGGAAATCCCTTTTTAATTGGGCTATCCATATACAAAAAGCAGCTCACATTTTTGAAGTTTCACTTTGCTATCCTTCATTCTGTTTATAACACTAAGTACATTTTTTGTTAGGAGGAACGATGGGTTACACCTGTATATTTTAGTGAGAAGTTATGTTCTTCTCCAAAGGCCCTTATTCAGGTTGCTTCAAAGAAGACTGCCATCAACATAATGAAAAAGTAACTAAAAAATGAAAACAAAGAGCTGAAGAAATAAACCTGCTCAGCCACATTACACACTAAAAAGCAGAACACCGAGTTTATACCTTACCTGCTGGTTTAAGGTCTCCTATTCGAATAATGTGTGGCCAGTGCTGAAGTGTCTTTGCAAAAAAGGGGTTGGTTACTCCTAATATGACTGAGGGCCTACATAAAAACAAACAAAACAAAAGTGAGAAAAAGATGAATGTTCCATCACTGAAGAATAGTTTACAATTTCTTTTGAGTGACCCATAAATAGATTATCTTTTCCTTCATTCAATGTTAGCCCGGCCGGGCGTGGCTCAGTGGTTGAGCATCAATCTAGGATCCAGGCGATCAGGGTTAGATTCCTGGTCACGGCACATGCCCGAGTTGCGGGTTCGATCCCCAGCTGAGGGCATGCAGGGGGCAGCCAATCAATGACTCTCTCATCACTGATGTTTCTCTCTCTCCCCCTCTCCTTTCCTCTCTCTGAAATCAATGAAGATATATATATTTTTTAAAAGTTAAAAATAAAATAAAACAAAAGTACACAGTTAAAAAGTATACATACTAAATTATGATGCCAGAAATTATAAAACAGTGAAGTGGTATAAAATGTGCAATAATTACAAAGGAGACACTATGTCTACCAGGGGATTAAAGGATAGCCTCATCAAAGAGATGACATTTGCACAAAGATATGAAAGATGAGTAGGAGTTCTTTGCCAAATGGATAAGGGTGGTAAAAGGTGATGCAGAAGAATGAATTGTATGTGCAAAGCTATAAAGTGAGATCAGATCATGATCTGTTTGTAAAACTACAAATAGTTCAGCATTTCTAGAGCACAAAGCAGAAAGGATAAACAGAAATAAAAGTAGTTGGACAGATGCTGGCCAGATCATTAAGTACCAAGTTAATATGCTAAGAAGTTTAGATGTTTTCTTGTAGACAAATGAAAGCTTCCAGAGAACTGAGTAGAGGAATGCCACATGAATGAAAATGTACTTACTGGAAAGGGAAAATTTAGAAGATACCTTTTAAGGGGAAGAGGTTTGTGGAAAAGCAACAGCAAATATGAAAAAGAGACAGGAGGACTGGGAAGAGAGCTTTGGAAAGAAAATAACAAATGTTATGAGCACTATTTTAGGGTGTTGGATCAACAGAATTTGGTTAAACTTGATGTGCACCATATGAAGAGGGAGAAATTTATGACAATTTAGGTTTTGATAACTAAGCAAAAAGTAGTACCATTCATGAAAATAGTAAGAGGTCTGGGATTAGAGAAGAAAAAAGAGGAGATAAAAAAATTAAGTTTGAACATGTTTTGTTTTAGGTGACAGTAAGATGTCCAAGCAGCAGTGTGGTTAAAAAAATAAATAAAACCTGGCCATCTAGGTCTGGACCTTCTAAAGATCTTGGCTAGGAGAATAAATTTCACTCATCAGTATATAGGTGTTAACAGAAGCTGTGAGTACAGATAAGACTGTAGAGAAAGAATTATCAGTCTGAAATCAGAACCCAGAACACAACACTGAAGAACACCAACATCTAAGGGGTTGGAAGAGAAAGAAAAGTCTGCACAGGAGAGTGAGATGCACCACCAGACAGCCAGGTAAAAGTGGTATCAAGGATTAAAATATTTTCAAGGTCAACAGCTTAAATGTTATAAGAAAGGGAAAGCGGGAAAAATGCAGCAATACGGGAACCACTGGGTCAAGCAGCGAGAAGGGGCTTACTGACTTCGGCAAGAACTACTTCAGCGGAGATGAAGAAACCAACCTATGATAGCCTGAGAAGCAACCAGGAAATCAAGAAATGGAGACACTAAGTGGAGATTCTAGAAACTCAGCTATGAAAAGAAGGTAAGTAATAGAGCCAGAGCTGAAAGGGAAAAGGTAAGATAATTTTCCCCCTTTACAGACTTGGAAGGATTTTCATGTTTATATGCTGACTCAATGAAGGGGAAGAAGGAAAGGAAGTTACAGAGCAAGAAGAGATAGCTGATGACATAAGGGGTACTAAAGTATGAAAAGAAGACAGAACTGAAAGTACAGCTGGATGGCTATTAATGACAATATAATTCCCACGAATAAAATAAATCATTCAAAGAAAGTAAGACACCGACTCTTGAAATATGAACCAGCAACTCCTTAATCCTTCCTTTAGAAAATCAATCTGCCAATAAGTTCAAAATTTAAACTTTTAAATTATTACCAAAAATGATTCTACAGTTGTAAAGGTAATAATTGCTTAATAAAAGTTACTTTGTTTACTTACGGGGCTTGCGTACGGGTAGTATATTCTTTGAATTCACTATCATGAATAGTGAAATAAGGTCGGAAATCACTGAAGTACTTCAATGGAGAAATACAGCTGGGGGGCAAGAAGAGCATGTAAAACAACGACACAGAAATTACAGGCTCTGCTCAATGAGCATAAAACATCCATATACACAGTATACCCCCAATGGGATAATGTACTATTTCAATAAACGGCAAACTTGTTTCAGGTAACTAGAAAGCAAATGGAAATACATAATGTGAAATGGCGTATTCAAAGAACACTGGACTTGGGGCAGAAGATAGGGTGAAATTTTGGTTCTGTCGTTCACTAATTATATGCCTTTTCCTGGACACTGACCACTCACGCAACTAAAACTTGTCAGGTGCCAACTTTGTGTAAGTCGGCAATTTTCAACCTTTTTCATCTCGTGGCACACATAAATTAATTATTAAAATTCTGTGGCATACCAAAAAATATACGTTTTGCTGATCTGACAAAAATAAAAAGATATAATTTTTTTTTAATTATTAAGAAAAAGTTTATTTAGAAAGTTACAGAGGTAGTAGAAGTGAGCCAGCTGGGCTGCAGCTCAGGAAACAAGTTAAAGAAGCAAAAGAAAGGCGCTTGAAGCTTAGGAGAGGGAAAGGCAATGGTAACATGACTGGGAGGAAAGGGGGGATGTGCGGGAGTGCCCGAGAGGGAGAATGCTGGTATAATTTTGATTCACTCACACCAAATGGCAATAGTTGTGTTGGCTGTTGTCACTTTTTTATTTGACAATCTAAGGGTAAAAAGGTCAGTGCCCCTGACTAAATAGTCAGGTATTGTGTGTTTTAAAAATTCTTGTGGCACACCGGTTGAAAATCGCTGCTGTAAGTAAATGAATATGCTTCTTGCTTGGAAAAACCAGAACATGGTTCCAGACTTCATGAAGCCTGAATTAATTTTCTCATCCATAAAATGGTGCTATAATGAACACTTCTTTGTGTGGATCAAAGCAACAATTGTACAAACATATAACAGACAGGAAAGTGCTGCAACTATTACCATTATGAAACAAATATACTCACTTAACAAGTGCCAATACAGTCTCCGAAGACTCTGAAGGTGACGGTGCCATGACCACAAGGGGCTCCCCCAACAGCACCAGCTCCCAAAGCATCTGACTATGAAAGAAAACTGGGAACAAACACCTGAAAGGTGTTTACACAGTAAAAACACTGTTATTTATCCAACTTGTTAAGTTCCCATATAACAATTCTAAAAACTTCACATTAAGCCTGGCTGCTGTCGCTCAGCTGGCTGGGTGTATCCCTGCACCGAAAGGTTGCTGGTTCAATTCCCAGTCAGGGCACCTGCCTGGGTTGTGGCCTCGATCCTCGACAGAGGGAGTGCAGGAGGCAGTTGATCGATGTTATGCTCTCACTTTGATGTTTCTCTCTCCCCCTCTCCCTTCCTCTCTCTCTAAAAAAAAATCAATAAGTCTTAAAAAAAAGCCTGAAACATCTTACACCAGAAAGCGAGAAAAGTGTTTAAAGAATAACAAGAACATGTCAAAAAAACAGAGGCCAGATGAAATGGTTCTCACTGGTCAAACTGGAGATAATTTGAAGATCAAAACAGATGACAATAATGGATTTTAATAACCTGTTGAATAAAACAAGAAACTGACAGTCTACACATATACATGTAAATAGTGTGATGTTTAAAAATATTTCTACAAATTTATTGACACTCCTTTTAAAACACAGAGCCTAATTATCCCCCTTAGGTGTGGGCTGCAGTAGTAGCTCACAGAGAATGAACAGAATAAGGTAAACAGACACTGTGCAACTTTGAAGGCTAGGCTGTAAGAGTCACTGTGGCTTCGGCCTTCTTTTAGATTACCTGCTGATATTGTGAGAACATTCAAGGAGTCCTATGCATAGGTACACATGGCTAGGAATGAGGCCTCCTGCCAAGAACACAGAGAACTGTGACCTCCAGCCCAAGGCCAAGTAAGTAAGCTTCCTGGGTAAACAGATTCTCTAACCCCATTTGCCCAACTGATTAAACCTCAGCTGATGTGTTCTTTTTAAAATATGTTTACTGATTTCAGAGAGAGGAAGGGAGAGGGAGAGATAAAAACATCAACGATGAGAGAGAATTATAGATCGTTTGCCTCCTGCACGCCCCCTACTGGGGATCAAGCCTCAAACCCAGGCACATGCCCTAACCAGGAATCAAACGTGACCTCCAGGTTCATGGGTGGACACTCAACCACTGAGCCACACTAGCCGGGCTTCAGCTGACATCTTGACTGCAACCACATAAGAGATCCAGAGCTAGTACCATCCAGCTAAGCAATTTCCAGATTCCTAACCCTCAGAAACTGTGTGAAATGCTTGTTCTTTCAAGCCTCTAAGTACTGGAATAATTTATTATACAGCAATAAATAACAAACATACATACTTTAAAAGTACCTCCCCACAAAATACTTAGTTACAAAAGGAAAAAGAATAACTTATTAATAGAGAAGCTTAGAGAACACCACTTTAATCAAGTGATCAAAGTGAACATTATCAGTAATAAGGAAAGCCAAACTTGTGTGCTACCTCCTTACTATAGATGCAGAGCCTGAATCTAATCCTGATTAAATCCCAGACAAACCTACGCTGAGGGATTTCCTGCAAAATAACTGTCCTGTAATCTACAAGAATGTCAGGATTGCAAATGTGAAAGGCTGAGGAGCTATTCCAGACTAAAGAAGAAAGACCAGAGAGACATGACAAACGCAACAGATGATTCTGTACTGAATAGCATTGTGACAACTGGTGATATCTGAATGTTGTCTTAGTATGAGATGATATAATCTACCAATGTTAACTTTCCAATGTTGATGGTTGCATTTTTGTAAGAAATAGACACTAAAGTATTCAGGAGTGATTGTACAGTACACAATCAAATGGTTCAGGGAAAAAGAGTTTTCTGTACTGAACTCACCATGTTTCTGTAAATTTATGACTGTTTCAGAAAATTTTGAAACAATCAGACATTTACAGAAACGTGGTGAGTACTGCACAGTATACATAACTTTAAATGTATATACACAGTTGTCCCTCAGTATTCATGGGGGACTGGTTGCAAGCCCCCTGCAGATAGCAAAGTTTGCTGATGCTCAAGTCCATTTTATAAAATAGCACAGTTTTTGTGTATAACCTATGCACATGCTCCCATATACTTTAAATTATTTCTAGATTACTTATAATACCTAATATAATGTTAATGCCATGTAAATAATTATTATATTGTACTGTTTAGTGTTTAATGACAAGAAAAAAGTCTATACATGTTTAGTACAGATGCAACCATCATAGGTCTAACTACATAGCACTTATCGGCAACAGCATAACTTTTTTAAAGAATATTTTGAATCCCCAGTTAGGGGATGGGGGTGGGGAAAGAACACAATGACACAAAACTTACATGCTTCTTGCTGTGCAAAGAACCAACAGTAAGTCAGTAAAATCAGGTGAAATGTCCTTGACTCTAGGCAAGAGCATATCAGTTTCTTTCAATGGAAAACTGTCCTTCAATTCCAAGACCAACTTAAAAACTAAATGAGAAGACTATTTCTGTGTGAACAGAGAACTAATACCAAAGGCATGGTCCCTGAAGTACCAGTAGCTTAACAAGCCTGAAAAGAGGGAAACTGGCCCCTACAATCAACTGTATCTCTCCACTCAACTTCAAACATCTTTCCAGGTCTGTCCTTTGCTCCCAAACTCAGTCTTGGTATAAAAATATCACCTTCAATATAACTGATAAACATTTAAACTCTCATTCATACTAATAAGGTAAAATGTAAACTCTAGCCTGGACTGTGTGGCTCAGTTGAGCATCGACCTATGATCCAGTAGATACCAGTTCAATTCCCGGTCAAGTGGTTAGAGCATTGGCCTGGGCACTGAAAGGTCAGGGGTTCCATTCCCAGTCAAGGGCACGTACCTGGGTTGCAGGTTGTCCCTGCCCGGTCAGGGTGCGTGCAGGAGAAAACAACTGATGTGTCTCTCTCACATCAATGATTCTCTCTCTCTCTCCCCCCCCTCCCCCCTCCCTCCTCTCTGAAAAGCAATGGAAAAAATATCCTCGAGAGGATTAAAAAAAAAAAAGCCATGCCAGTGTGGCTCAGCAGTTGAGCATCAACCTATGATCCAGGAAATACTGGTTTGATTCTGGGTTTTGGGCTTGACCCCCAGTAGGGGGCGTGCAGGAAGCAGCCCATCAATGACTCTCTCATCATTGATATTTCTCTCTCACCTTTCCCTTCCTCTCTCTGAAATCAATAAAGATATACATTTTTTAAAAATGTATGCTCTACACACACGAAATAAAGAGTGCTGCCATGGATAAATTATTAATCCAATAATCAGATAGTAAATGCTTGGCGCTGTCAGGTTATTCTTCTTCAAAGTTTTTCTCATCTCTTGAGTAACCAAATTTAAAAAACAACAAACTAACCTGTTCTTCTTTAAAAACAATAACATGTAATTCATATTCAAGAGAAAGGACATATACTAACCAAAGGTGTTAGAGGTGGAAGTAATTAATTACCACAAAAGCAAAGATAGTTGATAACAAGTAAAAAGGCATACCTAGTAGTTCAAAAGAAAAATGTCTGGTAACCAAATTCTGTATTAACTTTGCCAGTTATTCAATTTTTTCCTTAATGGAGTATCAAAACTATAAATAGTATGTATCCCTCTTAGCATGTTTCCTGTGATATTCATTTATTTGAGGGAACACTGCCCCTTTTCATTGTAAGAATGCTACACTCCCCTTTTTAAAGAAAATTAATTTGTCTTTAAGATTTATAACTTACATACAGTAAAATTCACCCTTACCAAAGATATAGAATAGCTCCATCACCCCCCCCAAATTTCCTCATCCCCCTTGTAGTCCATTTGCTACCCTCACTCCCAGGCAACCCCTGATCTGATATTTATAGTTTTGCCTTTTCCAGAATACTTTATAAATGGAATCATTCAGTAAATAGCTCTTTAAAATCAAGCTCCTTTCACTAAACATAATACTTCTGAGAGTCATCCATGTTGCAGGCTGTGTCAATAGTTTATTCTTTTTTTAATTACAGAGTAGTATTCCATGCACATCTCATTTTGTTTATCCATTTACCAGTGATGAACATTTTCACTGTTTCCAGTGTTAGGTTGGTATACAAAGCTGCTATAAACATTTGCATACAGGTATTTGTGTAGATATGTATTTTCATTTTTATTGGGTAAATACCTAAAAGTAGGATTACTGGGCTGTGCTAGGGCCAGTGTATAAAACAAATCCAGCATATAAAACTAATTGATCTTTCAAGCAGTATTCCATGCAGTTTAAAGATCATACCACTCACATACACACACACACACACAGACACACAATCCACATACACAAAAAAATCAACCCAAAACTCACTATAAGTCTTTCACATGACTCCTGATTATATGCATTAGTACTGGTAATTGCTGGTTTATAACAGTGGTTTCTCAAGCTGGGCTCCACATGAGAACCACCCAGGAGCCGGAATGCAATTGTCAATCCAAAGATTCTTACTTAGCTGTTCCGTGTAAAGTACATTGGTACTTCTTCCTTCTTTCTTTTTTAAGTGCTAGATTATCTGTTGTTTTTTTTTAATTTTGCATTTTGAAAAGCTTCAAACATACAGAAAAATGAAGATAATAGTGTAAGAACCCCCTTACACATACCATCTAGTGTTAACAATATTTTGCCATTTTTACTTCATTTATTTTTTCTTACTTAAGTACTTTAAAATGAAACACAAACCGTGTGACATTTCACCTCAAAATACTTTAAAATGCATCTCTAAAAAAATAAGTACATTAAAGAAAATTTTAATCCTCACCTGAAGATATGTTTATTGATTTTAGAGGGGCGGGGGGGAGACAGAGAGAGAGAGAGAAACATCAAATGGATGCCTCCCATACTAGCTCCAACTGGGGATCAAACTGGCAACCTAGGTACGTGCCCTGACCAGGAATTGAACCCGCAACCTTTCAGAGTAAGGACAACACGCCAACCAACTGAGCCACATCGGCCAGGGCCAGGGAATAAGTGCATTTTTTTTACATCATTACAATACCATTCTCACATCAAACCAAAACAATTTGTTTCTACCATGTGATACCTAATCCATATCCAAATTTCCCTAATGGTCAAAGCTCATAACATGCAGTCAGGGATGAACCACTGATTTATAACGTGAAGTATGACTATTCTGTTTTTTCCCACATTTCCTATTAAGAACATTCATTTTCTAAAGAAATTAACATCATTACAAAGCAAAAGAGCAAAGACAGTTAAAATTTTTTACTCTTTACCTGAAAAGATCCACCTCATGAACAGTAGGTAAAGTAACAGATATGTGTGTGTCTGCCTAAGAGGTAGAAAAGAAAAAATAGAGATGTCACTAAAATTTATAGAAATTGATTTTTAAAATATACCTATTTATCTCATGATCAATAAGAATATCGTCCTATCTTTTAAGGTTCTCTTCCTCTAGGAAAAGCCACAGAGAATGGGTCCTACCAATCTCCCCTAACATAGCAGAAGATCAAGGAAACACAGACTACATGGTTAAAGCATTAATTCAATAGCCAGATTAATTCACAACTGTATGAAATACTACCATAATCCTAGTTGTAACTATGTAACAGGCAAAATTAGCTTTCCTATTGCTCTCCATTTTTATTCAATTTAAAGAACAATGGGAGTGCTAATGTACCAGTTAAAACGTTTCAGATGAAAAAATTCAACCCCACCCATGAACAGATGTAGCTTTGAGAAAAATGAAAGGCAACCATAACTACAGAATCCTTTTGACTGAGTTTCCTAAAACTAGAAGTCTGCTGACCACTCTTTGTTAGAATTAAATCTTGTTGGAAAAAATATTTACTTTCCCCTTGTCCTCACAATTACAGTATAAATTCTGAGTTCTAGACAGTATTTACCAGAGAAAGAAGAAGAAAAATATCTGAGAAACATTAGGAAGTTTATTATCAATTCATTAAAATATTACTTAATAGGATATTTCAGTAATATTCAGAAATGTATCATAAACCCGAGAAACTGCATTTGCTAGTTTATAATTTGTTAAAGAGACTGTGTGCTGGTTTATTCTACCACAGTACCACACTACCTGCTGAGTTAACTGCACTATTTGAGTAGTCCCAGGTTTGTCATGACATGTGGGAATCCGTACCTTGAAGAGAAAGAAGAAATTAACTTTGGTAACAAAAGAATGCCCTTTCTATAATTTGCCAGTCCCACCACAGTGGGATCAGAAGCACTCTATCCTGCTGCTAAAAAGGTACACTCAACAATGCCTAAAAAGCCATAAAAACAAAATATTTATGTCAGATTAAAAAACTATAGTCATATTTATTTTCAGTCACAGCAGAAGTGCAGCAAGGTCTCCATACACACAGAAATTACTAAACCAATGAGAAGCAAATGTGCTGAATAATAGAAAAAGGACATCAACTTCATACTGCTTCCTGCTTATTGTTCCAATCTTTGCTTCATTAATATACACACACCCAAACACACCCTTCCCAGGCTGGCCAAACTATGGGATAAATCTCAGAGGAAACTATGAGAACTCTCAACTCAGAGCTACAAGTACTACTTTTCATGATTTCCCAGAGAAAAAACAAAATAGCTTCTATAGAAAAGAGCACATTTAAAGAGAAAATATTGCCAAAATTAAGTCCAACATAAAAATGAATTGCAAAAGCACTTAAAGCACATTCATACAAAGCCTGAGAGCAAAATGCTAATTCATTTTTAAAAATGAAAGAAAGGCCCCACCAGGCGTGGCTCAGCGGTTGAGCGTTGACCTAGGATCCAGGCGATCAGGGTTCGATTCCTGGTCAGGGCACATGCCTGGGTTGCCGGCCTGATCCCCAGTCAGGGGGCGTACAGGAGGCAGCCGATCAATGACTCTCTCATCATTGATGTTTCTATCTCTCTCTCCCTTTCCTTTCCTCTCTCTGAAATCAATAAAGATATATTTAAAATAAATAAATAAAAATAAATAAAATAAATTAAAAAAATGAAAGAAAGAAAAACTTAATAGAGAACACCACCCTAGGATGGACGTGTTTGGTCTGACATTACATATCAAGATGATTTAAGCCCGGCCAGCGTGGCTCAGTGGCTGAGCATCAACCAACGAACCAGGAAGTCACCATTCGATTCCTAGTCAGGGCACGTGCTTGGGTTGCGGGCCCGATCCCCAGTAGGGGCTGTGCAGGAGGCAGCCAATAGATGATTCTAGATGATTCTCTCTCATCACTGATGTTTCTATCTATCTCTCCCTCCCCTCCTCTCACTCTGAAATGAATAAAAACATTTTTTTTTTTTAAAAATCATTTAAGCCTGGCCGTGCGTGGCTCAGCGGTTAAGCGTCAACCTAGGATCCAGGCGATCAGGGTTTGATTCCCGGTCAGGGCACATGCCCGGGTTGCGGGCTGCAGCCGATCAATGACTCATCATTGATGTTTCTAGCTCTCTCCCTCTCCTTTCCTCTCTCTGAAATCAATAAAGATATATTAAAAAAAATAAATAAAATCATTTAAGACTAAAACCAATAGCTTTCCTAATTTCTTTTAATTTTTAGTAATTCGTACTCGATCTTACAAGTATTCTGCAATACCACCCAGCTCTAGAGGGCCATAGAGTAGCAGAATTCTAGGTGTCATTTACATTCATATGTATTATATAAAAATGACCCCCTCATGCAAACTTTACAGGATGATGGGACTGGTGGACCTTGGAGTTGTGTGGCTAATGGTTCTGTGCAGCAGGATGAATTGTGGTATCTCTGTAATTCCTTATACAAAATAATAAAATAAATAAACAAGTGAAAGCAATAACAAGACTGAATGTTACTAAGAAGTTAAAAAGCAAAACTCGTGTGCACGTCTTACAGATCTTTTAAAAAGGAGACAAATGAAATATAAGCTATTACCTTCATTACTACCCCCATAATAGGCAGGTACAATGTTTTCCCTGGCACTGGAGCAGGCCATCGATCAACATCATTACAAGCTGAAAAAACATAATAAAATTCTTCCTTAGTATAAATGGAAATATGAAAATATGAAAAATAGCATAATAGAACTCTAGTTTCTATAGAGCAGGACAACTATACTGGGAAGGATGAAGATAAAAGGTAAAAGAAAAGTAAAAGTAGTGAAAATATCTTACATTTCACAAGAAATACACCTGTTCTAGGATAAAATTGATTAATATATTTTTTAAAGCAACAAAATAATAGGTTTAAATGAGCTTTTCTATTCATTACTACTAAAATTAGCTACAAAAGCACACCACCTGGCAGAGGCCTTCTCTCTGCATTGTATGACATAAAGATTTCTGTTTAACAGTAGTGAGTATCAGAACTGTCAACTGAATATTTCTTTATTATTATCCTATGGTGCAAAAGGAGATAATAAATGATAGTCTTTGTTGTTTCTAGGTGAAGATGCCAAAAGAACAGTTGTAAATCTACCATCATAAAATTCTTAACTAATTTTTTAAAGGTCAACTTCATTTTTATCAGATCATTTCCAGTAAATTTTTTTAAAACTCTTTCATAAAGCTACTTAAGTCACACAATGTTTAACTTACCTGCTTCCAAATAAGGTTTGCTCTTTTCAAAATACTCTGGTGCTATCTGTTTGAGTACAGCGTGAAAAAAATGAATATAAGGTAGTTTGCTGATCAAAACCAAGGACTAGAGGGAAAAAAAGAAACAATGTTTTTTAAATTTCCTAATTTAAAATTTGTTTGTCATTTCTTCATAATTAATTACTAACAAGCTAAATTCAGCAAAAAGTGTGGATTCTGAAATAAAAAGACTTTTAGAGTAGATGGTTAAAAGGAAACATAAAACTATAGTTGCAGAATGCACAAAGTTTAACCTTACTACTATCCTTTAAGAACATAAAAAGTATATTCACAGATTTTTCTTCTTTCCAGGAAAAAGAATTCCCTATAAACAGACTACCATCATGGATAATTCCCAAAGCCTAGTAGTATCATTAGCAAAACATTATCAAGAATTGGCTAAATTCTTCCTAATAAGGAAAGAGTAAATTGTAATGCTTTTTTGAACTACGACCTATGACTACTCTTTTTTATTTATTTATTTTATTGAATTTATTGAAGTGACATTGGTTAATAAAATTACATGGGTTTCAGCCCTGGCCGGTGTGTCTCCATGGTCACAGGTTTGATTCCTGGTGGGAAGGGGGCAACCAATCAATGTGCTTCTCTCACATCAGTGTTTCTCTCTCTCTCCCCCCACTTCTCCCTCCCTCCCACTTTCTCTCTGAAAGCAATGGAAAAAATATCCTCAGGTAAAAGACTGTACATTTAGAGTAAAAACTATGCCTAAGATATTGCTAAAGTATATTTACTAACTCTTCAAAAAAGGATATTGCAAGCTTTTAGTTGTAACTATATTATAGTGTTTACTCTTTCTCTTATTCTAAAATGTAAAAATTAAGCAGATTCTTCTGGCTTTTAACAGTATCAAAAAAACTGTAATCTATTGTCAGGAATATAGTACAAAGGTAGCAGAAAGGTAAAATTCAATAGCAGGCAAAAATTTAGGAACAGGTGTCTATAATCTAAAAAAACACACAAAGATACAATATAAATTCTAGTATGTTTAAAAATAAAATATCAAAGACTTTATAAGGACTATTCATTCTAACAGTTTCTATTTTTCTGACCACACTGTAACAATATTTTTTTCTATTATAGCGTATATGAAAATTACCTTCTGAAAGTAGCCTCTTTTTAGAGTTTTGTCTCGAACTTGTCGGAAATACACATATCCATAAAAATAAGCAGGATCCTTCTATGAAAGAAGTGACAAATATATATATATATCTGTAGCCATCATTTATTATTAACATTAGGTTCCTTTATAAACCCAAATGGAATCATGAGGTACACACAAAGAGCTATCCTTTTCCCTAACACAAACAATAATCAAGACAGTAACAGCCAGAAAAAAACCTCTAACTTGCCCAAAGATGAAATAATCATTACTAAGGTCATATTTTCCCCCTATAGCTTACTCCGTTTATGTTCTTTTTTCATAGTTGTACTAGTTAGAGGGAGTTATGAAACAATCAAACTATTTTCCCCAATGCTTTATATAGGCTTTTTTTTTTAATCCTATCTACACTTTTCCATTAGAGATCAGTCTTAATGAAATGAAGTATTCTAATAGAAAATTTCAAGAGAGAAAACAAAAAGAAGTTAAATACCAATCTGAATGTTACATAGCCAGTTATATTTTTACCCAACAATAATGAAACACTGGAATGCTTATCAACATACAATTTGAAAGGTAGTTACATTCCAAAAAACTTACGAAGTTTTAATATCCTAATGGAATGAATACATTTTGGCCCAGTCCCTTATTTGTC